>NW_021620577.1:2236801-2306145 GCF_004785775.1 Grammomys surdaster | reverse complement strand
TCACACAAACACACACAGAGACACACACACAGACACACAGAGAGACACACACAGAGAGAGGCACACACACAGACACACACAGACACACACACACAGAGACACAGAGAGAGAGAGAGAGAGAGAGAGAGAGAGAGAGACACACAAAGAAGGGGGTGGGGAGAGAAAGAGATGCCCAAGATAAAGAGCTATTTTATGTGCCTTTCCTACCCAGGCTGCTTGGGGATCACAGCGCTGTTCTCAGTTTTCTGGGTATATCCACTTTAGGCCTTTCAAGAACCAAGAAGATCCCTTAGGTGGCTGTTACCAAAAGCTTCTAATGTGACTTATTCTTTTTACACCAAGTTTCATGTCTTCCTCCCTTTTCTCCCTGTTCAGTTTACCAAGACTCTGCAGGATCTGCTCAGTGACCTTCATATACTCAAGAGCACTGTTGAAACTGTTCAGAAGGATGTGGACACAATTAAGTTCATATTTGAAAAGGTAGTCATCCCTCTACCTTCACTCTATCAGAAAGGGAGGAGAAAGGTTTAAGTCACCCTAGCAAACCATTTGCCCTGCCCCCCTGAACTTTCTGTGATTCCCTCTACACAGTCCTCCCTCTGCTGTGCTAAGCATCAGGCATCAGTAACAGAAACCCACTTCATCTTGACTTAGGAAAAATAATAGAATTTATTAGTTGTTACTTTCTAAATTGCTTAAAATGCGTGGTGGTGGGGGCTGGGTGGATATGGGTGGGTGGTGTATGTGTTTTAATGTTTTGTGTATGGGTGTTTTGCCCACCTTCATGTCTGTATGCCATGTGTGTGTCTGGTACATGCAGAGTTCAGAAGAAGGTGTCAGATCCCTAGAACTGGAGTGACAGATGGTTGGGAGGTTCAGGGCTGCATGAGTATTGGGCAACTGCAGAGTTAGGTTCACCGCTTTCCTTTCACTGGAAGCACTAGCCACTCTAAAAAGCAGGTTAAATCTAGCACAGGCACAGGAGCTCCTACTACTCCATGTCATCAGCTTGAGCACGTCCCAGCCTGCCATGGAGCGACACAGAATCCCTGGAGCAAGAGGCAGCAGCCTCCAGACCACAGCAAATGAAGTCGAGCTAGGGCCGGGAGCCAGCTCTTTACCTGCAAGCTACAAAGTGTGGCAGCTGGGCCATTTGCCCCAAAGAGTGATTTACTGTAACATTTGAGCCTTGGGCTAATCTGGGGTTGGGTCAGGACCACGAAATGCCAGAAAGAACACCTTAGGGCAAGTATATCTGAGAAATAATTTCTCCTTGGCTCATCCCTTGCAGATCCATTGTCCTCAGTGTCAACCTGCTCTGTAACAGGGTACCTTGTAGCCCAGCCTGGCCTCCCGTAGTTGAGACTGGCTTAGATCTGATTCAAACGCTCCACGTCACAGCATGTATCGCCACTCCTGGCTTTATGCAACACTGGGGATCGAGCTGAGGGCTCTGGATATGCTTGGCCAGCATATTACCGGCTACACTGCCACCTCTCCTCTCCACAAGTCTATTTTTCCCATGATTCTCTGTGAGCTTCATGTCATGCACCCAACTCATGCTAACTTCCCAGTCCTTTTCCAGTCCTTCCATGTCTGCTCTGCCACCCTTGCCTCTCTTGAAGATCCATTAAAAAAAAAATTATTTATCTATTTTATGCATGTGAATACTTTGTTGCTGTCTTTAGACACACCAGAAGAGGGCATCAGATCCTATTATAGATGGTTGTGAACCACCATGTGGTTGCCAGGAATTGAACTCAGGACCTTTGGAAGAGTAGTCAGTGTTCTTAGCCCCTGAGCCATCTCTCCAGCCCCCCCACCACCACCACGGGGTTTCTTAATGATCTACTTATTTATGGTCCTGAAAAATTCAAAGATTGTTAAATACTTTGTAACCCAGCATTTCCCAAACTTTTTTTTTTTAATTTATGGGAAATTCCATCCTTCGGTTCCAAATTCAGTTAGCTAATATCATGAGAAGCAGCCAGGCTGGGACGGGAATCCGAACCCCAGCCTCAGGTTCAGTTTCTTGGACAGGTAAACCCACAAAAAGTGGAACTTCTCGGTGACGACTTGAAAATACAGAACCGGAAGTTGGGTGCCCTGCAGCGGGAAGTGGTAAGATCTTTGGTTTCCAGTCTCTTGCCCTGTGCACTAGAGGCTACAGTGAGTTTGGAGAACAGCACTTTCTGGAAAGGGTTTCGGTGAGCAGGCAAGTCCCCCCAGAGCAGGTGTGGCAGCTATACTCATGCTATCCCATCCCCCACCCTGCCCTACCCCATCATCCATTCACTTTCTCCATCCCACTACACAGGTTACCCTCCAGAACAAGGTTCGTGCTGTCCCCCAACCTGAGGAGTTGGTGCTCTGGAGTGGCCTCCACGAGGCCATGTTCAGTCCGGTGAGTGGAAAAGGAAGACGGGTATAAAGGGCGGGGGGTGGGAACAGACCAACCAGCTCAGCTCCTTCCCCTGCAGGAACAGCAAAAGCTGGAAGTGGAGCCGTCAGGTGTATGGCCGAGCATGACCTCTCTTCCAGAGTCTCCTGAGGATGCTGGCTACATTCATGTCCCCATCCACAGTGCCACCCCTATACCTACCGTGAAGCAGCTTGGAACCACAGCTGTCCTCAGGCACGAGGAGCTCACTCGGGCTGTTGGACTCCCCGATTCCCAGGGGATAGAGCAGGCTCAGGCTTCTGTGTCTCAGACACAGAGTATGAGACAGCCTGTCCCTGTCCCTGTCCCTGGATTCGCGCCTGGGCCTGGTTTCATGCCAGTCTATGGGCCTAGACCTGGAACGGTTCCTCCAGGTGCATGGTCCTTACCGCCTAGAGGCTGGGCTAGGGCTTGGCCTATGTGGGATATGGGTCCCTACCAGCCTGGCCTAGGGCCATTTCGCCCTATGGGCCAGATGGCCAGGGCTCGTTTCACAACCGTAGACACTGGAATACCGTGGAGTCAGCCACTGCTGCAAGAGATCCACCGGCTCCCAGATGTTGAAGAAAGAGGGGATGAAGATGAGGAATTCTATATGGAAGGCTATCAGGAAGAGATGCTTATGGATGAGGCACCCCAGGAAGAGATTGCTGAGTATGGGGCTCTCGAGGAAGAGATCCCTACTGAAGGGGCTCCCCAGGAAGAGCCTACAGACGGGGCTCCCAGGGGAAGAGCTGCTCGGGAGAGGGTTTCCAAGGAAAAGGTCTCCAGGTACAGAGCCCCCAAGAGGGCTTCCCATCATAAAGCCCCTAAGGATGTGACTCCCCAAGACGGAGTCACCACAGATGAGATTCCTGAAGTCAAAACCCTCAAAAAGATGATCTACAAAGACAAACCCCAGAAGGACAAGGCCCCGGAACCACGTCGTAAGGGCCCTCCATCTGCCCTAAAGAAGTTGAGGTCTGCTGTTGCCATAGCTGCAGCAGCTGCTGCCGCCTACGCAGCCGCAGCAAACTCAGCTGCCCAGGTAGCCAAAGATGCCGTCAAGGCCGTCCAGGATGTTCCTGCAAGCCAGCTGGCTGCCAAAGCAGCACTCATAGCATCATCAGGGCCTTTAGGGGCCTTTGCAGATTTCCTGGGTGCAGGATTCGGCCGTGGGGCTACCGCGGGCATACCCTTTGGTGAAGATGAGATGGAAGAGCTTCCTGAAGAGTTTGCAGCACCCTTTAACCCCTTTACACCCAAACCAATCCTGTCCCAGGCCATGGTGAATGCCATGCAGGCTACAAGTCCTGAAGAAAAGAAAAAGGCTGTACAGTACTCCATGAGCCATATTGCTCAGATGCCTACCAGACATGACTCTCTGAAAGAAGAGTTTGCCAATCTGTCAACCACCTTAAACCAGCGCTTAAATTACCTAGGTAGGCCTGGGGAGGGCAGCAGAGGCTGCCATCCTCCCTGTAGCCTGCCTCCTTTGGCTTCCTCAACAAACTGCTTTCAAACATTAGCCACTCATTCCTTTGGCTTAAGCACTAGTGTCTCTCTGTCTCTGTCTCTCTGTCTCTCTGTCTCTCTGTCTCTCTGTCTCTCTGTCTCTCCATCTCTCCGTCTCTCCCTCTCTCCCACTCTCCCTGTCTCTTTCTCTAAGACAGGGTTTCTCTGTGTAGCCCTGGCTGTCCTGGAACTCACTCTGTAGACCAGGATGGCCTCCAACTCAGAGATCTGTCTGCTTTTTCCTCTGAGCACTGGGATTAAAAGCATGCACTACCATGCTTGGTTCACAAAAGAATTCCTTGTGTGCATTTCTTTAAAACTGTAATAGAAAATCTCTCATTCTGTTTAAGTGCCCCCAGACTTACCCACTGTCTTCCTTTGGGACATGGCACAAGCATGGCAGCTCTCTCCAGTCACGTTCCTCCAGCATTCCTCTTAACAGCTGCACCTTCTTTTTACTTTCAGCTAACATGGGAAGCTCCGGTGTGCTTGGTAACACAGTCAATGTACTGGAGGAAAAGATTGTCAACCTCCAGAAGGCCAGGCTGCAGGTCAGCATCATGATCACAGAGGGGTTTTTGAGAAGATGCTGGCTTGCCTTGAGCCAGGATCCAGCCTCTTGACTATCACCTTCCCAGTAAAGCTCTGAAGAAATGCTTGGGGTGGCACAGCAGCTGCATCCGTGCAGAGTTAATCTGGGGGCTCTGTTGTCTCTGTCAATAAGTATTTCATGTGCTGTCAGATGACAGACTGGTGTACACAGGCTTGGTATCCCTTCTTGGTCTCAGGACCCTTCCACTTATAGCAGCATCAGAAGCAGAGGCCTTGGATGTCACTATCTCTCCTGTTCTCCCGTTTAGGAAGAAGAGCTGGAGAGAGTTTGGGGCCACCAGATAGACACGATGAAGAGTCACTACATGGTGCTGGACAGGGCAGTGGAAAGGCTTCAGATTCGCATGGATGACTTGAAGGTTCGGAGGTCTGAAGACCAAGAGAGAGGCACAAGAGAATTCCTCCCTGGGACTATGAGACCATCCCCTGAGGGTCTACAAAACACAAGAGAACTAGACAACAGTTTATTCTGCATAAATTATACTTCAATTAAAAACAAATCCCAGGGGCTGGAGGGAGTTAAGACCACTGGCTTTTGCAGAGCATCTGGGTTTCATTCCTTGCATCCACGTGGCACCTGTAACTCCAAAGCTGGGCAGTGGTGACACACACCTTTAATCCTAGCACTCAGGAGGCTGAGGCAGGTGGATCTCTGTGAGTTTGAGGCCAAGCTGGTCTATAGAGTTCCAGGACAGCTGAGGATACAGAGAGAAACCCTGTCCAAAAGCAAAACAAAAAACAGAAGCCACACAAACACCTGTAACCTCAGGATTCAGTGCCTCTTCTGCATCCCATGAGCACCACGCCTGTCTGTGGTACCCATACATGCATGCAGGTAACACGTTTATATACGGGAATCTTTTTTAAAAGAATCACCCATACATGAACGGCTTGGAGAGTGTCCATTCTGGAGAGCCTTTGTGTCATCAACCTGAGGGTAGAAGGACAGACTTAAGGCTTAGTAACACTTGCCGAAGGGGTCAGAGAGTGCACAAGGGGCTTTCTTGCAACAACAGTTACGTTCAAATGTTTTCCCTCAACCAGTTCTTCCTCCCTCAGGCTCGAAAATAGAACCCAGGGCCTCATGTATGCTAGGCAAGCACACTAGCACTGGGCCAGGGAAAGCAACTAAGTGAGAGTCTAAACTGGGGGCTTTTTCCCCCACACCTCCCTCTTTTGTTGGTGACCTTGGAAAACCATCTGGGGATAAGATGGATGTGGTGATGACTTGGTGTGGGTTACAGTTGAGCTCAACTTCAGAAAACATAAGAATGTCCACGTAACCGACTTAAGGTATAAATATATTTATCTTGCATATTAAAAAATTCAAGCGGGTGGGTGGGGGATGGGGTAAGGGGACAACATAGGAAATGTAAATAAAACATCCAATAAAAATTAAAAAAAAAATTCAAGCGATTGGTCTAGAGCTGGTAGAGTGTTTGTTGGTGTTGCATACACAAGCTCCATTTTCTAGTCCCTTGTGACTGCCATTCATAATGTCACCTCTTGGACCATGATGGCTGTCTCTGATCACACTGGGACTCCATCCATTAACTCTTATGTTCGAGCCAAGTGGCAGAGGGTAGGGGATGGACACTCTAGGTGAGGTGGTAAGTGCTTGCCTAACATCCACAGAGCCCTGAGCTCCATCCTCAGCACTACTTGGACACACGAAGGGTGGGTGAAGAAGGTTAACCACACCCACTGGCCTCCGCTTACATCCCAGTCAGAATAAATGCAAGGCAGGCTGTAGACTGCAGTCCTGATCTGAGCAGCTAAGTTGGGAGTTTTCCTTATGGGTGAGGGAGACCAGAAGTGAAGAGAGAAGAAGCCAGTGTACGGCCTGAGAGAAAAAGTGACTCTAGGCTCTGGGGACAAGAGAGGCCCTTCCCAAGCAAGTAAGGTGCTGTTCTTGTCAGGGGAAAATAGATTAGTAGGGGACAGGCCAGCACTAATAGAGGATTTCATGAAATTATCTGATGGGAAGTGAGAGTTTCCCTTTCATGCTTGGACACTATGTGTGGTCTGTGACTTTTAGCAGCGTACACTGGGAGCCCACTGTAGGTCGGATCACCAGCCCTGGTCTGTGCTTCTTTTGGGTTGACACCTTCTCCAAGGATTTTTAGCTTGTTCCTTGCTCTTGCTCCTGTTCCTGCAGCCTGTGAGCATGAGCCTTCTAACAGCCCCGCCCGCTTCTTGTCCACCCGGCAAAGTTGGAGACACAGAGTAGTTGTTGTGACCTCAAGGTCATGACAAAGGCTGACTTGCTTGTGTTCTGTTCTTAGATCCTCAAGGCTGAAATTGAAAGGCTGGATCTGGTTAAGGCAGATAAAAAAGCAATGGCTCTGGAGCTGAATGAGGTAAGCAGAGACCTCCCCCCAGCCACCCAGATTTCCTCTCTCTGCTAATCCTGAGCCTCTGATTTGCCAACCCCGGGGAACAGAAGCACCCAGGTAGAGGCAGCGGGAGCATTCCTGCCTTTATTCATTCAGGAAACCCCACTTCTCTCAGAAATTACCCCCCACCCTCTTTTCCATGACTGGAGACTGGTGACACTATTATTTTAAAAATCAGGCATCTGGTCAGGTGTGGAGACACACGACACTTGGGAGGTAGAGTCTGTGACTTTAAGGCCAGCCTAGTCTACAAAGTGAGTTCCAGGCTGGCCAGGGCTACATAAGGAGATACTGTCTCAAAAAAAAAAACCAAAAACAAAAAAAAAAAAAACAAGATTTAAAAAAAGAAAATCAGGCATCAGTCTGGGGATGTAGCTCAACCGGTCAAATGCCTTCCTGAGATGCATGAAGGCCTGGGTTCTATCCCCAGCACCACATGAACTGTGCATAGTGACAGGTACCCATAATTACACCACAGAAAGCAGAAGAACCAGAAATTCAAGGTCATCCTGGACTATGGGATACAAGGCCAGCCTGGTATACATGAGACTCTGTCTTAAAAAAAAAAATCGCCAGGCGGTGGTGGCGCACGCCTTTAATCCCAGCACTTGGGAGGCAGAGGCAGGCGGATTTCTGAGTTCAAGAGTTCAAGGCTAGCCTGGTCTACAGAGTGAGTTCCAGGACAGCCAGGGCTACACAGAGAAACCCTGTCTCGAAAAAAACCAAAAAAATAAAAAAAATCACATTAACTTTACTGTTTGGCTCAGAACCCACAGCTGTGTTTGAGCCAGTGTAGACACAACTCTGAACTTAAGTCAGGACTACACATTCATGGCCTTCAACAGGAGAGCCTGACCACAGGGATGAGAGGGCTCACCTCCCAGCAGTCTTGCTGCCCTGAACACCCTCTTCCTAGAAAGCTGACAGGGACACGTTGGCAGGCAAGGCCAACAGAGTGGACCTGGAGACGGTGGCAATGGAGCTGAATGAGATGATTCACAGCATGCTCCTGAAGATCACCAACTACGAGTCTGACTGGAAGAAGTCTCTGAAACACATCAGGAAGGACCTGAACACTAAGGTGAGCCTATATTAGTTAGCACTTGCTACTTATCAAAAAGTCCCAGAGCTTAGCAGCTTCAAAGAGCAAATACAGATAGTTTTGAAGAATTCAGAAGCAGCTTCCCTGGGTGGTTCAAGGCCTGTGACTCACAAGGTCAGATGAACATGTCACTCCCAGCTGTATCATCTGAATGAGCTATATGAAGTCACTTCAAAGTTTGTACCCTCATGTGACTGTTGGTAAAATGTTTCAGTTTCTCATAGAATGATTCCTTCTTAGGGCCAATTAAGGGGCCTTATAACATGGCAGCCAACTTCCCCCGACACACACACACACACACACACACACACACACAGAGTGACTCAAGACAGTAAGAAGAATGTGCAATGTCTTTTGCTACCCCAGCTGTGGAAGTCACTCCCAGCATTCTGCATTAGCCTGTTGATTGTACAAGTGGATCCCTTTCAATGCCAGGAGACACCGACTCCACTGGTATGAGTTCCAGCCATGTCTGGAGCCATGTTGGAGGCTGACTTCCGGAATGCTTGGGGTAGTGCAAGAAAAGTCGTAGGTTGGGGTTGGAGGAGGCTTTTTTCAGAAATGCCTGTCATTTGTTCATTTGTCACTCAGTGGCTACCTCAGTGTGACACACCTTGGGGAACAGGTGAGTTCAGGGAGTCCCAGGCCCCCTGCTCTTTGCTCGGTAAGCAGTGAGCCAAGCAGATGGGGACACTGTTTTTTTTTTTTTTTTTTTTTTTTTTTTTTTTTTGGTTTGGTTTGGTTTTTCGAGACAAGGTTTCTCGGTGTAGCCCTGGCTGTCCTGGAACTCACTCTGTAGACCAGGCTAGCCTTGAACTCTCGAACTCAGAAATCCACCTGCCTCTGCCTCCCAAGTGCTGGGATTAAAGGAGGTGTGTGACACCACCGCCCGGCGGGGACACTGTCTTTGTGGAGACATGTTCATCAAAGTAAGGACCCAAATGAATGCAAAGTCATAACCCCATAGTACCCACAGAACAGGCGACCGGTGTTTCTTTTGCTGATGTGGAGCTGGTTTTAAAGCTGGACTGGCAATGCGACCCAAGCAGGAATTCTCATATAACACACTGTACTCGGGATGTGGGTGGAGTGGTACACACCTGTAATCCCAGCACTCAGGGGGATCACAAGTTCAAGTCCAGTCTGGGCTACGGAGTCTGGAGGTCAGATGATGTAATATAGCAAAATCTTGTTTTACAGGGAAAGGGAAATGGGGTCCAGACTAGACAAATCCTAAAGGCAGAAAGTAGGTTACTGATTGCCAAGGGCTGAGGATTTGGGAGGAAATAGGGGTGGCAGGTAATGGGGTTTCTTTTGAGATGTTTTAAAATGGATTGTGAAGCCAGACGTGGAGGTAATAAGGCTGCAATCTCAGCCCTTCTGACACTAAGGCAGGAAGATTGTGGGTTCCAGGCCAGCCTCAGCTACACGGTGAAGCAGTGCCTCAAAAAAAATAATACCTGACTCCTAGCTGGCCCCACCCTCAACTACCATGCTGTGGCAGGGGTGTGGGAGAGCTCGCCTGGCCCCTTGCAAGCTGTGCCACTGGGTGAGCTTGCCCTGGTGGTGTGTGTTCAGGAGAGCTGGTGGGCTGACCAGCTCAGCAACCACCTAGCCCCAGAGTTGGCCCACCTCAACATTTACCCCATCTATGAACGTGAAGGGGCCGGTCCTACAGATCCAAAGCTGTGGGGCCTCCATGACACAAAGCAATAATAGAATATCCCAGAGAAGTCCCATGAGGATTCAGTATTCACAGTATAGCAAAAGCCAGAGGCCTTGAAACAGACCAGAGACTCACTGCAATGAACATTTGCAAGTAAAGATGTGTGGACAGAAGGGTATCCTGTGGGACACACTGCAGCTTCCATGATAAGATTTTCTTTTGGTTTGGAGGGTAGCGAGGCTGCAAGGGTGGAGGGCAGATATGAAAGGAGATGAATGGGACTGAGTGGATGATGTGAAATTCACAAAAAAAAAAATCAACAAAAACTCTCTTAAAAAAGAGAAGTCATAAATTTGCCAGACATGGTAGTGCATGTCTTTAATCCCACTTGAGAGATACAGGCAAATGGATCTGTGAAAACCAGCCAGTGCTCTCGAGAGAGACCCTGTCTCAATAGCAGTAGCAGTAGTGTTTGACTGTGATGTTTCCACACTTTGTGAGTATATTAAAGGAACTGTCCACTTTACATGCAAACCTTCCATAAATATTTGTCAGATGTGTGGACGTCAGGGCCTGGGGTTCACTGGAGAAGTAGTTTTCCAGCCTCCAGCTTTGCAGCTGAGCAGAACAGTAGGTTTGGAGGCAGGAACTGGTGTCATTTCTTGCAATGGCCACTGGGAATCTCACCTTGCAACTCCCCTGTGCCAAGAGCACCCACAGAGCATAGGCTAAATGGTTTTCCTTTTCCGGAGTCCCTTGATGTCTTTATCTTAGTCTCTGTGTGACTCTGCAGGTTGTTTGGGTGAGCTAACTGACTGAATGTCTTTCTTCCCGGTGATTGGCAGCTAGTCCAGAGCGATCTGAGTAGCCTCAAGAAGGACATAGAAGAGGTCTGGAAGATAGTCCGGAAGCTTTTGCTAGAAGGCCTCCGATTTGACCCTGACAGCGCTGCAGGCTTTAAGAAGTGAGTTTACCAAGGGTGGCCCTGCTGCTGCTGCTGCTGCTGCCAACAGAGGAAAGCCTAGGATTCCAGACCTCAGCCATGGGGATGGGGGCAGGGAGGGAGGGTAGAGTGGAACGCTTCTAGCCTTCTCTTCAGATGAGGAAACTGAGGCTCAGAGAGGGGAGGGAAACGAGGACAAGCCTACACGATTGGCAGACCTATCTGGACACTGAGTCAGGCCCAGTGATTCCTGTCCCCAGCCAGGCAGGCTTGCCGTTAGATTCCACATACCTCCCTCCTCCAAGGGCTTTTTTTTTTAATTGATATGATGTGACAGTATTGACCCTTCAGTGGATGGGAAATCAAAGTGCTCTGTCCCGAGGTCACAGGTACAGACAAAGGGGACTGGGGGACCTTAAGCTCACCCCACCCCAGCACCGGGCCCTGTTAACCCCTGGCCACTGACCTCCTTGTGTTCCAGGAAACTGTTCGAGAGGGTAAAGTGCATCTCCTGCGACCGGCCCGTGGAGATGATGACCGGCCCGTGAGTATCGCCGCCAGAGGACCTCCAGGATTGCAGGGTCCAGTGTACAGTGCAGGCCCCATGTGTGCTTTTCTACCTGTATACATCCTGACACCGCCCTGCAGACCTCAAGCACAAATGGGTGTTCCATATGCAGATGCACACACCTCCCTAAGTATATACCCATTCTTCTACGCCATTCTATAGCCGCCATCGCCTGTTCCACCTGTGGTTCCCTAGGTGGGGGAGTAGGTCCATCTTCTCACCTTTAACACTCTCAGTGTTTTGTTCCAGAGACTGAGGGAAAGCAGGAATTTGTTATTTCTGAGTTCATTCATCTTTTCTGAGAGAGTCTTGCTGTGAGGTCCAGGCTGGCCTCAGAACTTGCAGTCTTCCTGTGTCATTGTTCCCAGCGTTGGGATTTCAGGTGCACGTTTAGTTCCAACTCTTGTCCTTACTTAGAGACCACTGTAAAGGCAGCAGTTCAGAGGCCTCCAACACTGCGACTGTCTCTAGGCAGATCCAGCCCCGTTTAGTCCCCCAAAGACATCCCCAGTACCATTACTGGTCACTCATTGCTACCTCCCTTTAGCCCAGGAAGCCATTGGCTTTCCTTTCCCAAAGGTCTCCCGTAAATGGGACTGTACAATATGCGACCTTTGGTGTCTGGCTTCCTTACTGAGCTCACTGTTCATGAGACCTCTTCACACAGCAGCAGAAATCGACTTTTACTCCTTCCTTACAGCTGAGAAATATCCCACTGTGTGGGCTTCAGAAAGCCTTTCCCTTGTGCCTGCATTCATCACTTGAATGGCTTTGGGATGTTTCTGTCTTTCAGCTGTTGTGACTCGTGCTGCTGTGAACATTGATATGTATTTATTTGAGCACCGGCTTTCCATTGTTTGTGGAACAGACGTAGGAGGGAAGGTCCTACAGTGACTCTGTAAGCTGCCAGACCGTAATCAGCCCTGGAGTGCTGGCTTTCTGCAGAGCTGGCCCCGCCCAGAGACCTACAAAGCTCTCCCAGCCGCAGGGAGCTGGAGGGCTTCCACCAAGGGTTTCCTTTCAGACCACAGGATGGCACTGCAGTTTTATTGATGGTAGTGAAAGCACAGAAACAGCTGGGAGCTGAGGCACTTTCGTCTGTTCCCAGAAAGTAGTGTAGACTTAGACTGTAGAGCCCTGGGCCAACAGGACACTCCTGTGAGCAACCAGAAACTGTGCAAACTGTATCCCTGTGTGGAAGGTTTTGTATATGTGTAGCTAAGGACTGACATGGCCAAGAATCTGTTGGTAAATCTTCTTCAGCTTTTGTTAATGAGCCACTTGTAATTAGATATCACAGAAGTAAAATATTAATGGCTTGGAAAAATGATGCGATCAAGCCATATGTGTGTGACTTTGCCATCTTCTTTAAAGAAATTACATAAACATGGAGAAATATTGGAAGGATATGAATGTCAAGGCCTATCCCTGGTCATGGTGCTTGTTTCTTTGTGCCTTCCTGTGTTTTATAAACTGGTAACCAGTGTCTCTCTGAGCATGCTTCACTGTGTTACCATCTATATGTAAAGGACACTTCTGCGTGTGTTCAACCACACAGCTCAGACAGAGAGGTCAGCGGGCCCAGCTCCCTGGAAGGCTGTTCTGGATGTCCTTATTTTTGTTTATTTTTGGAGGCAAAATACCCAAGATACAACCTTATCCTGTTTGATGGAAATTGCCAGTTATGTGTCCATGACGTACAGCCTACATGCTCTCTCATGCCTGTGCCCTTCACCACGCCCCTTCCAAGCAGTGCCTCCCCTCCATGTACCCACAGCTCCTGGCAAACACCTATCTGTAACATATCTCTAGGACCCCTTTCTTTGGTTTTCTACTACTATTTACTTACTTATTACTGGAGACAAGGTCCTTCTATATAGCCAAAGATAGCTTTAACCTTGAACTCAGTATGTACTAAATAGTACAGGCTGATTTTGAACTTGCTACCCTCCTGCCTCAGTCTCCCAAGAATTGGGATTGTAAGGGTTGCACCACCACCCCTGGCTTGGTTGTGACTTCCTCTCTTCAGGCCTGGGAGCCTGGAGCTTTCTGCTAGCCATGTGCACCTCTCACAGTGTTCCCTCTGCCTCCACAGACAGCTGATCACCATCCGCAACACCCATGGGATGTCACGAATAAGGCCAGCCAGTGCCAACAGCTATGAGTATCTGCAGCGGCAGCTGATAAGGTGAGGGTTATGCCCACCCCCACCCTCCCTCGGAGAGAGCCAAAACCCCTGTCCTGCAGAAACTTTCCTTCAATGCAAGCACCAAAGAGGGCCCAGGATGCCCGTTGTGTTGTAGCTGACAGGCACATAGAGGACAGTTGAAGAAGAGGAACCAACCTTTGCTACTGTGATCTATTAGCTGGGCCCTGTAGCAGAGGCATATTGTGCCAGCTACTCAGGAGGTGGAGGCAAACATATCATAAGGGCTTCATAGGCTTCAGAGTAAAACCTTGCCTCAAAGTAAAAAGAACGAAAGGGCTGAGTCATAGCATTTGTCTGGCATGCACAAGGCCCGGGATGAATCCCAGCACTGCTGAATGAATGGGCGTTTGCAAATAGGAGGGCTTCTCCTTAAGTCGTATAACCCCTGGAATCCAGGGTTAGCATGCTTGTTTCCTGTGAGTGAATAATTGGAGGATCCTCTGGGAGCCCTTGCTGAAACTTTGTTGGGTCACATGGCTTCCTGCGGAAGTACCTTCTATTATCATCCTACTTCACAGTTGAAAAGACTGAGACTCAGACTATGTGACCTGCCCAAGCCCCCCCCCCCCCCGCTAATGAGTGGCTAGAGAGCCTTACCTTATCATTTTTCTCACTCAGCCTAGCCAGCTACCAT
The DNA here is from genome assembly GCF_004785775.1 of Grammomys surdaster. Lineage (NCBI taxonomy): Eukaryota > Metazoa > Chordata > Mammalia > Rodentia > Muridae > Grammomys > Grammomys surdaster. Next base: position 2,292,081 of record NW_021620577.1, on the reverse strand, counting down.
CCCCTTCATCCTTGGGTGCCAGGGGTCCTTTCAGAGCCTAGCCTATGTGAACTTCTGGTCAGGAGTGAGGTCGGTGGAATGAACAACCGAAGGGTTAGTCAGTGCCAGGAGAAGAATGAGACCACCTATGCTGACTCGCCCGCACTGTGCCTGACAGCTGGCACTCAGCGTCAGAGCATGTATGTGCATAGCAAGGCCAGACCAGGGCTCCAGGTGTGGTTTGGGGAAGGGAATATGGATTATTTCCCTCCCAGAACTCTATTGGCTCACCACATCCCAGGCCTGCCTGCCATTCTGCCCACCTTCCTTGATATGGTCCAGAGCCCTGGGGCCTGTGCAGGCCTCCTGTGTGACACAGGGGTCTCCACGTGGCTGTTCTGTCCTATCCAGGGAACAACAGAAGCAGCTGCATTTCCAGAACTTTGGAGTCCATGAAGGCTTCCAGAAGGACTGGGGTGATGGGCCCCGAAATGAGACCATCTTGAAGCACAAGTCACATGACCTGTCAACAGTCTATCCTTATGGGGACCCTGAGCTGGTAGACTATGACACTGTGAGTCTGGCTGTGCCCTCCAACCCCCACAGAGGCTGGACCCCAGCACACCCAGCCCCAAGTGTGAGACGAAGCTCTGAGCTGTGAACACCTTGAGGAGGCTGTGCTTTGGCTCTGGGCATCAAGGAAAAGGGGTGGCAATGAAGACCCTGACTTGGGACCTGGGTCATCCCACAGGCCGAGGTGGACATCTTGGGGGTGGACGGAGTTCTGTACAAAGGCCGAATGAGCAGCCAGACTGGGACACAGATTGGGGAGAAGGACATTGCAGGTAAGCACTAGTGTTTCCTGTGATTCCCTCCGTGGGACCTGACTCTGCTGGTCAGAACAAGGGGGTGCAGGCGGCTGAGGAGCCCTGACAGTCACCTGGGGAATAGAATTCCGTTATGTGGTACCTCACCAGGCACCAGGAACCAGGGAGGAGCAAAGGACATGAGTGGCCCCTGTGGACTGCTGGGTGGAGACAGCCTGTAAGCTCGTATCAGAAGGAGGAGTCCATGGCAACAACACAAAACTAATCTGAGCCAGACGTGGTGGCAAGCTTTTTGTTGTTTCTGTTTTTCAAGACAGCCCTGACTGTCCTGGATTTCCCTCTTCAGACCAGGTGGCCTAGAACTCACAGACAGCCACCTGCCTGTACTGAGTGCTGGGATTAAAGGTACGAGCCACCATTGACCACAGTGGCACACACTTTTAGTCCCAGGAGAGGCAGGTGGATGTCTGAATTCAAGGTCAGCCTGCTCTGCAGAGTGAGTTTTAGGACAGCCAGAGCCACACAAACAAAACTGAACAAACAAACAAAATTTTTTTCAACTAACCTGAGGAACTAAGAATACAGCTCAATGACAGTTCACAAATGCAAGGCCCTAGGTTCTTTCCCCAGTACTGGATAATAACTGAATAGCTGAGCTGAAGGCCCCAGCTGTAAGGCAGCTGGACACTGGTGAAGACAGGTGGAGAGGGGAATGCTGGACTGGTAAAGAGAGCTGTGCCAGGCAAAGCTGGTCCATGGGGACCAAATGGACGGCTTCTTGAACACCTTTGAAAAATAAGCAGGAGTTAGTTGGTGAAGGGGTGGAGAGGGAAGAATGTGGTCCAGGTTGGAAGAAGAGTAGGTTCAAAGGTCCTGTGGTAGGGTGGGTAGGGAACGATGAGTCTTCTTGGAGAATACACTAGGGTAAGGGGAAAGAACAATGAACAGGGCCAGACCCAGGAGGACAAGGGTCAGACCAGCAAGAGACCCCAACCTTTTTGCATTTTGAATTGGTTGCTATGGTTGCCCTGGAGTCTAAGACCTGGAATTACTGGTTTCACCACTGGGTGTGTAATAAAGTAATAACCAAAACGGAGCTTCTCTGTACACCCTGGAGATGTTTTCCTTTGGGAAAGAGATGTCTAAAGCAGCTCTTATATCAGGAATGATACAGGATCCCCTGGACATCTAATCCATAGTAACCCCATGGGCCGCCCATGGACCAGAGCACTGAGTCCAGACATGCAAAGGAGACAAGATTTGGATGTACTGCTATGGTAGACTGAGGACACACCCCATAGCAGCTGCCAGAGCTAACCACCACAGCCCAAGGCCCAAAGCTGCAGGACAGTTCTCCCAGATCTGAAGGCTGGAGGTCAAGGTCATGGTGCCAGCAGAGCTGTGCTCTCCTCAGAGCTGCTCGGTCTTTCCCTGTCCCAGCCTGCTCCTGTGGCTTTGGAAGCCTCTCGGGAGGGGCCAGGTCACTCCAGCAGCCATTGCTGCTGACGCCTCCACTTTCCTCTTTTCTGACTTTCACGAGGACACTAGTCACTGAACTTCAGGCTTAGTGTAACCTAGAGTCATCTTATTTCTTTTTTATTGTTTGTTTGGTTTTTTGTTGTTGTTTTTTGTTGTTTTGTTTTTTTCGAGACAGGGTTTCTCTGTGTAGCCCTGGCTGTCCTGGAACTTACTCGGTAGACCAGGCTGGCCTCGAACTCAGAAATCCACCTGCCTCTGCCAACCAAGTGGTGGGATTAAAGGCATGCACCACCACCCGGCTAAATCATCCTATTTCAAGACCTGAAATTACACCTGCAAAGATCTTTTTTTCCTTCAATAAGGTCACTTCTGTAAGTTCCACAGAACGTATCTTTTAGGAGCCCACTATGGAACTCACTCACAGGCATACCAGCATCTCCCAGGCTTTGCCCAGGCAGGAACTGACTGCTCAGTAACCACATTGCAGATCTGATGGAAGGGGCCTCAGGGATAATGAAAGCAGTAGTACAGCTAATGTCCGATGAGCCTCACCTCTGTGGCAGCCTCCCCCATCCTTGTCCATAGCAACCGGGCATTTCACAAATGAACATGGGAGGTCCGCTTGGGTGAGGCTGTCTCAGGAGAGAAGAATGGACCAGTAGGGAGACAATCTCATCCCCATCACTGAAGACCTTCTACAGGGACTGAGAAAGGGGCTTTTCTTTCAGGGGGGGGGTATATAAGAAACATTATATACAGAGCTTGGACTGGGAGCAGCTCAAAGGCTTCACCTTGCTTGGATACCCCCAGAGTGAAAAGTCTGGCTTGATGTGGGAGCCAGAACTCTGGGTGGAGCGCCAGCTATTCAGACTTTTCCTCCTCAGCTGTCAAAGTTTCATGTTACACGGTTCCAAACCTGACTGATCGTGTGCGCCCAGGATCCTTACTCGCCCCAGGCTACCCACGTGAGTATCTGACCCACCTGGGGTTCTGGCAGATGTCCAGCTTCTCCTGGTCCTTCCCCATTCCTCTCACCTATATCCCACCCCTTACTCCACTCATCCCCCTCCCCCTTTATGCCTGTTTTGCCCACACCCTGACAACCGCCTTCTCTCTGCCTGGGGAAAGGGGGCTGGGGGTGGGGGAGGAGAGGTTAGGGGGCCTCTAGTTGTTCTGAGCTTCTGAGAGTTTCTTGGCCAGTGCCTGTCCCCAGAGGTCACCCTGGCTGTAGAGGTGGGTCAGATGAGGTCACTTATAGTTCTGAGCGTTTTGGCCAGGGCTGCCAGGAGCCAGTCTGAGAGGACTGAGTCCTTGACTCTTCCTTTCTGGCCCTCTAGAAGCACCTTCATGTCCCCAGAGCAGCACTTCCTACTGTCTCTTCTGGTTCTTATCCTGCTTCAGCAGGGTAATGCTGTTTAGACGCCTGTGCCCAAACTCTGAGCCCCTCCCCAAGGTGTACCTCTGTACTCTAGCACCCATTCTTGGACTTAGGTGTCTCAAGTCACCCTTGAGGAAATGTTTAGGAGCAGGTCTAAAGGAGGTGCAGTGGCCAGTCCTGCCATGGCTTACAGTGTACCTCTAGTCTCCAGCTTCTGTTTCTTGTGGGGATGGGCTGGGGGGAGGACCCCATGAGGCCAGCTGCTTCCAGAGATGTAGGCACACAACATGGGTCTCTCCTGCTTCATCTCCAGCCTTGGGTCCCCGCACCAGCATCAGCTCCACTGCCACTCTACACTCTGCCACCAACACCACGATGGCACGGCCACCATCCCTGCCACCAGTGCCGCAGCTACCACCACTGATCCCAGTCTCGAGGGATCCCCAAGAGGCCCCTGGATCCGCCAAGCGCTTGAAATCTCCACGGCTGTAACAAACCAACCAGCGAGACCCAAGCCTGTGACCCAACTACCATGGGGTCGCCTTCACTCAAAGAAAGAGACCCAGAGCCCTAGAATGGATCCAGGAAAGGGTGCAGGGATCCTGAATATAGGGGAAGGAAGGGTCTGCATAGGGGACCCATGCTGACTCAGTGTTTAACTGTGTATGTAAAATACAAACCACACAGTCCTCCCTAGCCAATGTTTTCATGGATAACAGAGCTTCTGAGTGAAGTTTTTACAGAGCCAACCAAATTTCTTAAGCAATTTCCCCAACAGCACAAAGCAGTTCTAAAACAACCCCCTTTGGGTTGGCAGTGCTTGCCTAGTGGCAGTCCTGAGTCTAATCCTCTAGCACCACAGAAGCTGGTATGGTGCATACACTGGTGATACAAGCACTTCAGTGTTAATGGAAGGAAGACCGACTGGGCCAAGATCACCCTCAGTTACATAGTGTGTTCACAGCCAGCCTGGGATGCACGAGACCCTGTGTCAAACAAAAGCAGAAATCCCTTTCTTTGGCATTTTGCTTAAGGCATCATTAGGCCTAGCATCTCCCTTGAATCTTCCTTAGAGGCCATTAGTTTTCCCACAGGAAGCAACTTTCACCATGCATTATTTTTATTTCCAGTGATCGTGTCTATCAGTGACCATTATTAGGGATTGAATTGTGTGAGAGAGAGGGTGTGCTGTAGTGTAAGCTCATGTGTGTATGTGGGGTATCCCTGTGCATATACAGAGGCCACAGAAAGACAATGAGTGTTCTGCTCTATCAGGATCTACCTTATTCCCTCGAGACAAGTCTCTCACTGAACATGGCGCTAAGCTGTTGGCCAGCAAGTCATAGCCCCTGCTGTCTCTGCCCTCTACTCTCCACTACGGGGGTTAGAGATGTGTACAAGGCCACTCCCAGCTTCTCACATGGGTTCTAGGGATTTGAACTTGGGTCTTCATGTTTTTGTATCAGGCACTCTTACTTTCTGAGCTATTTCTTTGGCTCTATTTCTGAGATAGGGTCTGGTGTGTCCTGGGATGCCTTAGAACTCACACTGTAGCTGTAAGAATGACCTTAACTGCCGGGCCGTGGTGGCGCACGCCTTTAATCCCAGCACTTGGGAGGCAGAGGCAGGCGGATTTCTGAGTTCGAGGCCAGCCTGGACTACCCTGTGAGTTCCAGGACAGCCAGAGCTACACAGAGAAACCCTGTCTCGAAAAACCAAAAAAAAAAAAAAAAAAAAAAAGAATGACCTTAACTATCTGACAATTCAGTGTCCACCACCCAGATGTTGGGTTACGGGCCTGTGCTGTTGCTGTGTTTCTGCAGGGCTGCGAATCAAACAAGGACTTTAGCATGTCTGGCATGCACTCTAGCAACTGAGCTCCACTTCCGGTTCTAGAATTAACCATTTAATTATTTTTATGTCTTAACTAATTTACAAGAAAACTGGGATAGCACCCTTGGTGTAGTCTAGGACTGTGGGTGCCCTCCAAGGTGGGGCTACACCAAAGCTATTGCAAGCCCAGCAGGTTGCCAGCCCATGCACTTGGAAGAACAGCACATCCAGTTCTCTGTGGCAATTAGTGACTAGCCTTGGGATGTGAGGTGGGGGCGCAAGTGCAGCCGCTCCTCTGGACACTCAAGCTGGGCTATTCCTCCTATCGTCTGTTCCTTGTTCATCTTAATTTCACTCCCTTACCGTCCTCCTTTTGTCTCCTCTCCTCCCCCTTTTCTGCTGCTGAGAGTTCCACCCCACTTCATACACCTCTCCTGAGCACAGGTTCCAGGCGTGACCCCTGCCCCACCTCAGAGAGTTCTAGCTGAGTGGGGCGCTGAGGTGGTGGCGGAGGATGGCTTGGGAGGCCACCCGTGTGGAGGGCTGCTTGTCTCTTTCCAACACTTCCTGTGGCCTCTTGTCAATACCAGCTTTTTGGCTGAGGCCACTCCTAGCCAACTCACCTTTTCTTTTTGCAAAGGTGTCCAAATGGGGCTGGGCCACTCCTAACACAGGTGACTCACTTATCTTTGCCTGGAGACCTCACCTTCATACCACAGATACATATTTTTGGTATTTTCTGGACAGAATAAAGTCTTGTTCCTTTGGACTTTAGATGAGGGGCTTGGCCTGGAGCCATCTGTAGGCAGCGGCCTCATCCTCTTTCCACATGGGTGGTCCCTCCTCTGGCCACTGACAGTGAGGCTCAGCCTCCCAGTGCCCCTGTCTAGGACATGAGACGTCTGCAGAGATTCATAAGCTGTTCACCACCACAGCAGCCCACTCTCTGAGCTGCCTCACCCCTGTAGACAGACAGATCATGGGGGCTTCATGGCCCAGGGGTCATACAGCTCTTGAGTCATGCAGAAGGCTGCAGCTGCTGGGTACTGTACTACTCTCTCCTTCACTGTATAAGGTTTGCTGGGGAAGTGGGTTCTGAGCTATGCCTGTGCACATGTCCCTGCCATGTGGACACCCAAGAGTTTTTCCTGGTCCTCAACGAGGGCCTATTTTCCCTCACAAACTCATGTCTAACCCCCTAGCTGGTCATCTCAAAGTGTCCTTCTGAGGTTCCTCTGCAGGTTGAAGAACCTCAGTGGTCAATACTTGAGCTGGTTCCTACAGCCCAGGGAGTGAAGACAAGTCCTCAGTCCTGCAGGTCTATGTCCATCCTTCTACTGTGGCGTAAGTTGTTGGGAGCTCAACTTCAAAGACAGGTCTGGTCCAAAAGTGAAAGGCCTGCAGGTTGGAGGCTGGGAACAGTTAGTTTCCAGGAATGTGTTTGACCCCATCATAACAGGGGAACCACTCAAACCAGTAGAATCCCATCTCAGCCTGTCTGAGCCTTTTCCTCCACACAGAGCTCATAATTCCTGGATTGGGAGTAGCTGCAAGATCAGACTGGACACATGGGCAGGGGAGGGTGACCGACCGTCTTGACTTGTCAATTGGCATAGGACATCTCAGGATGTCAGCATTTGTATTTTAAGATCAAGGTGGTGGCCAGGGACGGTTGTACATAGCTGTAATGTTCGTACCCAGGAAACAGAGGGTGGAGTATTAGAAGATTAAGGTCATCCTCAGCTACAAAGAGTTCTAAGCCAGCCTGGGCTACAGAAGACCCTGTCTGAAAAAACAACAAACAAGGAGAGGTACCCCAATGCTTAAAAGCAGGGCTGTTCCAGAGGATCCAGGTTTGGTTTTCAGCACCCACATGGTGGTTCACAACCATCTCCAACTCTAGTTTCAGAGAAGCTGAAACCCTCTTCTGGCCTCTAGGCATGCTTGTGGTGCACATCTATTCATTTAGGCAAAACACTCAACCACATTAAAAAAAAATTAACCAACAAAGACTGAGATGACGCCGGGCAGTGATGGCGCATGCCTTTAATTCCAGCACTTGGAAGGCAGAGGCAGGCGGATTTCTGAGTTCGAGGCCAGCCTGGTCTACCGAGTGAGTTCCAGGACAGCCAGGACTACACAGAGAAACCCTGTCTCGAAAAACCAAAAAAAAAAAAAAAAAAAAAAGACTGAGATGGTGCTCCGGTGGTGGTGGTGGTGGTGGTGGCAGGACATTGAACTGCACAGGGCCCAGGCAGCACAAAAGGTGATGGATGTCTTCTGCAGAGCACAGGCTCTACCTGGCTGTGCTACTGACGCAGATGTTGTTCAGTGACCACCCACCGGCTCCACATTGCCATAAATGAATCGTCAGGTACTTCCTCCTTGTCTAAGACCACAAATTCATTATCCTAAGGTGTAAGCTACTGACAAAGCCGATGTCTGCATTGGAAAGAACCACCGCCAGTGCTTAAGGCTAAGAGCTGCAAGGTGGAGGCTCCAGAGCTGGATGGAAGAGCATTTCCAACACCAGACTCCACGTGGGCTGACCCTAACACAGCACGCTGACTGGCTCTAGGCAGTGACTCCCAATCCACACTACCAGAGAAGCTTCCCTTGTCCTACCAAGCATGCTCTATGAGGATCTGGGGAGAATGACTACAGCCGAGGCTACTGTCCACCCCGGTGAGCAGAGCAGGACTTCTGCTGCTGGTCCTCCAGCACCTTGTATGCAGTCAGTCACAGACTTGGCTTTGCCTTCTTGGGCCAGCTCCACCCTTGTCCATCTCAAGAGGACCCAGCACCTCCCACTAAAAAGAAATCGTTTTTAAGGCTCATTTGAGGTACATATTTTCTTAAACACATGTGGTAGGCACACACTGACACCTTTCCAAACACAGGCACTGGAAATGGCATTCCATCAAAAGATCTTCATTTTAGTCAACCCAGGAGGCCCCTCCAAACCAGGAGACCCCAGTCAAAAGATTCATCTGTCTTCTGCTGGGCAGGGACTGCTGAGAAAAGGCCCTTAACCAGCACTGGGGACAGTGTGGTTCTCTGGGTTGGTCATGATGTATGCTCAGAGAACTCTGGCTGGGCCACTTGACAGACCCTTGGGAGGCTGAGCAGTCTTTGGTGTTGCCCCACATCTGATTCCCAAACAACAAATCTTTCTCTCTTCAAGGCTGTTTGAAGGAGTCCTGTCAGCTATAGAAAGGAGCTTAGACTTGTGTTCACCGGCTGGTGCCCTCCACCCATCCATAGCAGGCTCTTACTCTGCAGTTGCTCTGAGTGAAAAGCAAGGTCCCCATCAGAGGCTGGCTTATCTCAGGACAGCATCTGGAAATGTATTTCACTGCTACCTATTTAGCCAATGAAATGGAGGGGATCAACCTGGCAGAAGTGGGCCAGGCCGTGTCCCTAGTGTGCCGGCCAGCTCCTGCCACTTGTGGGTTTTCCAAGGTAAGTCAGAAGTGAGGATTTTTACATCAAACCTCTTGACTTTAAAACGCTGACACAGCAAACCAGCATGTGACAGGTTTGGAAGCCCCTGAGATAACTGCCTCCTCCAGTCATAGCCACGGCTCAGTGTCCTTTGGGAATCAGACACAAAGCTTGAAACATTCTTTAAAGCAACCTCATAGATGCAAATGGCATTTTAAGAGTGCAATTGTGAGCCGGGCGGTGGTGGCGCACGCCTTTAATCCCAGCACTTGGGAGGCAGAGGCAGGTGGACTTCTGAGTTCGAGGCCAGCCTGGTCTACAGAGCGAGTTCCAGGACAGCCAGGGCTATACAGAGAAACCCTGTCTTGAAAGAAACAAAACCAAAACCCAAAAAAAAAAAAAAAAAAAAGTGATTGTGAAAAATCACTTAGACACCAGTCATTTTGGCAGGTCGGAACACGATCAACTCTAACAGGCTGGTTTTTGTTGTTATTCTAAGACAGGGACTCTTGTATCTCAGTGTTGCTTTCAACTAAATATATACCTGAGGATGACCTTGAACTTCTGACCCTCCTGCCTCCACATTCTAGAATTGAGAAATTAAAGCTATATGCTCCCATGCCTAACCAGCTTATGCAGTGCCAGGGATCCCAACCAGGGCCTCCTGTATGCTAGGCAAGCACTCTACCAACTCAGCGCCATCCTAAGCCCACAAGCTGGCTTTCTTTTGTTGCTCAGACTGCTCTGAGTATGTATGTGACAGGACGTGCTCCTAAGGATAGCTTACATGGTTGTTCTTTGCTCACTCCTTTGCTGTGTAACCAACCTTCTCTGAACACAGATCATTGTTTACCTTTTTGCTTCTCAGCTTACTGGTGGGGGTAAGCTCTAAGAGGGTCAGGGTTTGTGTTACTGTCACCAGCCACATCTGACTCTCCCAAGTTGGTCCTGATTGAGTTGTTCAGGCCAGTTCAGACCAGCCCTCCAGCCTTGTGTCCTAGCAGCAGGGCTCCAGCATCCTACAAACTCAAGTATCTAGGATCCTCATCCCAGGTAGTTCTAAAAAGGCTGGAATCCAGGATGTTTGGCAAGCACTTAACAAACGGTTAAAATGACTCACATCTGTGATCCCAGCCTTTAGGAGGGAGTTCAAGGCTAGCCTGGACCACACAGTAAGAAAGACTCTGCTTTGAAACAAAACCACTTGCAGCACTCAGAACCACCTGGTAGTGGGAGCTGTCTATTTTTGGTAACAGCTTTGAAGTAGAATTGACACACCAGAAAGCTTACCTTTTCCAAGTGTAAAATGAACCGCTGTCTACCTGCTACTCTTCCCAGCACTGATGTAGATGGGTGTGGAGACCTGGGGTCTGTTTAGGCTGAGCAGCTAGGCATGTGAACCATGTGACTAGCAATGTCCATCTCCAGAGGAGAGGATGTCAGCAGTATCTGCAGTGGGCTCTGACCACCACTACCTGATGGTGCAAACTCATCTGTTGGGTAGGCTTCTAGAACACTGGGCATCACACTGTTTATAGGATGGCCCTCACTATAAGGACATTATATGCCCAGATGTTAACAGTGCTGAGGATAAAAAGTCCTTTCTTTCTGCCTTCGTGTGTGTAACCACCTGAGATCCCCAGGCCCATCTCTCAGGAGCCGCCTCAAACAGCTAGACTCAATGGCAGCCAGCCTCGGTTCCAGCATGTTAGTTAGATATCTTGAGGGCACTTCTTAAAACTCCAGTGTCAGCCAGGTGGATCTCTGGGTTTGAGGTCAGCCTGGTCTACAGTGAGCGCTAGCACAGCCAGGGCTACACAGAAAAACCTTGTTGAGGAGAGGGGAAGGGAGGCCGTGGCAAAAAGCTTCTCTGTGTACCTTGTAGCAGGGCTCATGCTAAGACTGACTCGGTGTGTGGGCTACACACTGGGATTTCATGTACAAACTAAGCTCTAGGGTGATGATGTTCCCACTTTGCCATGAAACACATTTTAAGCAGGGCTGGTGTGGTCCACCACAGGCCAGCCAGGGCCTGCTGGGCATTTAAAAACTGACATTAGGCCATGCACTACATTATGCACAGCCCACAGGGCCACCCTGCATGGCAGGTGACTCCTAGGATCAGATCCCCTAGGAACAATTTCCTACCATCCCTGAGTGGGGAAGCTGTAGAGTAAGACTTGGGCCAAACACACCTCCTCTTTCTTTCCCTCCCTCCCTCCCTCCCTCCCTCCCTCCCTCCCTCCCTCCCCCCCCCCCTCCCACCTCATTCTCTCCCTCCATTTAAGTATTCCGGTTGGTGAAGGAGCCCCACCAGGCCCTACAGTTGGTGGCTTAAGGTCCAAGCAGATCCATGTGAAGCCCAGGCAGACAGGACTAAGACCCTCCGTTTCATCAGGAAAGGGGTTAAGAAAGAGAGGGGGAACAAAAGCTAGGAAATTTAGCAAAGACAGGCTCTGGTAGGCAAGATGATATCAGACCATGTACACGGGACAGTAGACAGGAAAGTGTGGAGTTAGAGACTGGGGTGGCTTATTTAGCCCAGCACCCCTTCCAGAGCCAGCCAGCAACACCTAGGATATATGAGGCAAGACTACAGAGCCTGGTGGTGGTTTGGAATTCTTTTCTCTTTTGTTAAAAGAGGGATAGGAAATGGGGACCAGGTACCCCTGGGCTCTGGGGAAGAGGCATGCAGGGAACCCTTGCAGGCTGGGGCTGGGTAGAAGAGTCCTGGAGTTTCCCATAATCCTCTGCAGGAAACAGCAATGCTGGCAGATAAGGAGGTGGAGTGAGACAGAGCCCTTCGGACAACGGGGTGGTGGGCCAAGGGGCTAGGGGCTCACTCTAACATGCAAAGTCCAGCTGCCCCATCAACTAGGTTGCTTTTGAAGAGCGACATACATATAAATACATAAGACGCAGCTACACGCACACATGCGGAGAAGGCTCTGCATTCCCAAGGGTAGGGATCTAGGCCTACTGACCCCAAGACAGGAGTCAGCCATGTCTCTGCCACCAAGTGATTCTCTGAAACACTCCAGGTGTGGCCAGGCAGGTTAAGTCTTCGTTGGGATGGCTGCTTGGTCTCCAAGGTGCTGCCCACTGGGCACCCAAGCCACTTTGAGTCAGATCCATGCGAGCTGGGGGGTGCCTGTGCTGTGAACTTGCGTGCGTGCAGCTGTGCACAAGACTGCCTGGCTAGAGTCCAGTCTCTCCCCTCCAGGGCTCTGGGGTACAGGGGTGCAGACAGAGGAGGGGTGAAGGGGCCCAGGGAGACATCCTCTCCCCCACCCCACGGGGTTCTGGCCTCCGGGAGGGGGGAGGGGCCTCCCTTATCTCTCTGCCTCCATGGCAGGGTGGGCCCTTGGTTCTGAGGTGGCCTGTTGGGGAGCCAGGGGAGGCCAGTCTGAAGTCGGGGAAGGGGGTGCCGGAGTCCACAGGGGCGGCTGCGGCTGGTGGTGCTGTGGGCCTCCTGGGGGCGAGGCTGCAGTTGGCCAGCTGGGTGTTGCAAAGCTGCCAGTGGCATGGGGGAAGTGTGGTGGGGGTGACGTGGCCGACGTGGCCATTGGGCTGCCGCTGCTGCCACCACCGTGGAAGCTTTCAGAGGCCTTGAGACGGGAGAACATGGTGAGGGCATCAGGGAAGTTGGGGGGCGTGGCAGGGGTGTTGGCGGGAGTGCACATCTGTGGGGGAGAAAGCACAGACGGAGGATTGAGCACCCTTTCCTGGTAGGGCCTTTGCTGCCTCTAAAAAGGAGACACGCCCAGAAGTTACTGGGAGGCACTTGGGCTGCATCTGGCCCCAGTTGGCCCACCACCCAGGGAACAGTTTACAGGAAAAGGCATTAGAAAGGTGGGTTAGTCTGGCATCACGGAGACCGTAGCACCTGGCACAATGCCTGCTGCCTCAGCCTTGAGGCTTTCTAGCCCGTGGTCAGTACGGCAGCCCTGGCAGGAGCTGAGCTCCAAGAGCCAGTGTTCTCCAGGTTCTGCAGGGCCCAGGTTGCCCACACCCAAAGAACGCCTTCATTCCAGTGACCACCCCCCTCCACCTGAGGTTTCACTAAGTGTAGCTAGAAAATTCAGCCTCCCCCTACCCGGACTGGGAGTCACCAGCGTTGCCACTTTTGGGTCTCCAGGGGACACTTACCATCTGGTGGTGGTGGCTGTAGGGGATGTTGGTCTCCTGGAAAAAGGCGCTGAGGGCTGTCTGCAGAGAGAAAGGCTGTGCTTACCCTCTAAGACCTGTTGTCCAACCATCCCAGAGAGACAGGGTGAACTAAGGTCCAGTAGTGTGCCTGAGGCCATCACATGAAGAAATCTCATGGAACTCCCAGCAGGCTGGATGAGCAGTGAGGATGCTCCCAACATGGCTTCCCAGCAGCCAGGGAGCTGTGGCCTAATGAATCCTTGCCCCACACCCTAACACCGTCACTGTGGGTTTTCTGGACTCTACTGTGGCCTGGGTCTGTCACCTCAACTGGGGTGGTGGCACAAATCCCCACCCTTCTCTGAGCCTCCATATCATATACGAACCAGGGGACTCTCAAAGGTGTGAGTCTCAGTGTAGAGGGTGGAGACGTCTTAGCATAACTTCTGTCTCTGGGGGGGGGGTCCTTTACATAGACAGAGAATGACCCAGAGACTGAAGACTGCTCCCATGACAACTTATGGGACAGTTCCCTATCCACCTGTTGTTCTGAGCTACAGCCTCTCCAATCGGAGCTCTATCAAAATAGGGACACAACATCAAACCTAGAGGTTAGAATTGGTGTCCTCCATTTTACAAACGGGAAAATTGAGGATGAAGTGACTTAAGACCCTTGGCTAGCATGAAGTGGGAATAGGACCAGAACCCTGGACTGGGACTCTAGGCCAACACTCAGGACTGTCCAGAGAGTGTGGGTGAAAGAGGACTCAGGGTGAAAAGCCTGTGTCAACTGGGGAAGGGAGCTCCAAGGTGGCCTCAGGGAACCCAAAGGATGGTGTCTGTGCTGGCCATGTCCTGCCTTGGCCTGACTCAAGAAAAGAGGAAACTGGGTGCTGTTGTGTAACTGGTGGGTGAGGGGTCCTCTAATCCACGTGGGGAGCCAGTAGGACTGTGAGCCCTGTGCCTGATTTCACACCAGAAACCCAGTCTGCTACCGGGCTTGCTCTTTTATTTCTCCTTCCAGCATATTCAAATGAATTATTATGGGAATACACTGCTGGAGACACCCTACACCAATGTTCCCAAACAGTGGAGTGGGCATGAGCTTGGTGTCACTCAAGACCCCCTGGCAAGCTGCTCCTCTAGCCCAGCACCCCAACATGACACACTTGGTACTGTCCTCCAAAGAGCAACGTGAGTTCTCTATGGAGAAGCATCTGGGCAACTACACAGAGGTGCCCCCACCCCCAGCCTCTGCCCCCATTAGCACCTGAATCTGAGAATGTGACCCAGAAACACTGCCTGGAGTATGCTACCAACCAGGAGGGTGGGGGAGGCTAACCATGAGGAACCCGTCACTCCTAGGCAGATGCCTCAGGTCAACGGGAGTTCACAGCTTAGTCTTCATTTTGTACATGGTGACAGGGAGACTCTGGAAGCCCAGAGCACAGAGAACCTACCCATGTCAGTCAGTCTGTTTCCAGGCTGCAGGAAGTCCCTAGTCCCCCTGGGGACAGTTTTCCCTAATCTTGGTAGCCATATATTTAAGTCTATTTCCTCTGGCCTGTCCCACACCGATAGATGGGCTGAGTCTTCCACACAGCCCATTTCCCAGGAGACACCTGCCTGCCCAGCCTCGGGCAAGGACCTGCAAGCAGAGCCACTGGGCTCCAGCAACTGCCATGAATGTGGTTTTACAAGTTTTACCACATCCAACCCCAGAGACAACAGGGCAGATTAAGGCTGTTGCAGAGCTGAGGAGTAGGGCACTTCCCTGGGGTGGGGCTACGGGGGGGGGGAGGGGGGAGAGGGCAGAGCGTTCAGGCCTTAGAGGTTGACAAACACTGCTACCTCCAGGGGGTAAGGACTCCAAGGCTATAGGAGGAAGCCTCCCTTCTCCTGTATAGGGACATTGGCCTGGAAATCTAGCAGGGAGTAGGTAAACAGAGCAAAGGCTTGGTTTACAGAGCTGGAAGGGCTACTGTCTTCCCAGGATGGGAGGTTCTGATCCTTGGTCTCCACTTCCTGGCTCTTCCTAGAGAAAATGGGATGGCTCCCATTGGGAAACCAAGCCCTGGGGTCTCCAACTGGGCAGACTACTAGCCCGGCTCTCGCTGTGACTCACACCTGTAAGGGACACAGCTCCAAGCCCTCTAGCCTCAAGATGTTTACAAGGAGTGAATGTGGGATTTTGAGTTAGAGGAAAGCAAGCATCCCAGGAACACAAAAGACTGGGCACATTATTCTACGCGTCAAGAGAAACCAGGGAGTAAGTAGGGGCTAGACTGACTTTCCCATCTTCTGTCTAAAGTGCCCTAAAATTAATGAACCGTATACAGAACACCATTCCAAGGTACAAGTTCCCTTGTCAGGCCTGAGGATACTCAGGCCTTCATAAGGATCCCGCCCCAGTGATCCCTTCGCAGTGGGCTACATATATACAGATTCTCGTAGTTTACTCTGAGGATCGTGCACACCACCCATACACTCCATGCCGTATGTGCACACACACCGCACCATACCCAGCATGGCTACCATTAGCAAACACCACCTATGTACACGCTGCACACACACCAAACAAGACACAAGGGTATCCTATATCAGACACGCACTCGGGCCAGGCTTCGAGTCCGCACACGCGCCCACATGCCCACAACCTTCGATGTGCCCTGCTGACGCCCAAGCGCGGTGCGTGCGTAAATACAGATCCACATGTACGTGTGCGCATACGCCGCAAGCTGCCCACCGGGCACACCGACCCTGGGACCGCTCACTCCGAGCGACTCCGCCTCCGGCCCGGCCCTGGGCGTCTTACAAGCGGCCCTCTGTTTCGTTCTCAGCCGTTACCGGGACCAGAGGGAGGGTGTCGCGTCCTGATAGCCGGGTTTCCGGGGCTCAGGCCTGGCGGTCGATGAAGCCCGCAGCCCACACCCCGGCACGTGTCCACACCGCCCGCACCCGTTCCCGGTTCCCCTACGCACCTCGAACTGCCAGTGGGCCGCTTGTAGCAGTTGCTTCGCCTGGTCGGCCGCACAGCCCGCCGTCAGCACGAACTGGTTGATCATGACCTGATGTTTGAGCTCGTCCATGTTCACGGACATGGCGCCGCCGCGCAGCCCGCTCCGGCCTCCCTGCGCGCTAACCTCACGCGTCCACCATTAGCGAGCCGGCCCCGGCTAATACAAATATTTACTGTGCGCTCTGACTCACCGCGCCTCGCTGCCCGGCGGCCGGCGAAGCATGCTGGGATATGTAGTCCGCGACGCCCCCGCCGAACGGACTGGGGAGGAGCGTGGATGCCCTCTCTCTAGCGGATCTCAGTGGGGCAAGCAGCCCCTGCCCCAGGCTGAGATGCGAAGTTGGGGATCATGGGGATTAGGGACCACAGCGCAAGCTTGCCGCCTCACTGGGCCCCGGAGATCCTGCATCCTGCTGTGCTTAGCATCACAGTATTAGTAGGCGCGCTTTTAGGGGACTAGGAAAGCTTTGGTCCTACTCCACTGCCCTAAAGCCCCGAGTCTTGGAAAACGCCCGGTGTAGCTGAGCATCTGCCTTTCAAGGCGTTGCTAGAAATCACCACCTCCTGGAAGCCGTCCAGAGCTCGCAAGGCATCCTTGCCTGACTCTTGGCCGGTCGTGCAGGAAGAGCGTCTAGAAAAAAGACAGCCCCTGCTCTGAAGCCTTGGAGTCCCCTTCCCTTCGACTCCCACTTTCCCACGCAAAAGAAGAAAAACTTCCAGTAGCCTGTCGGCGACAGGACCGCACGGAGCACGTACGGAAACAGCCACGACTGCCATTCCCACAATGCCCCGGTTTATTTGCATCTTTCTGTCCCAGTGACGTCACCTGAGTGAGGCCGCGACTGTACCAATGGGCCGTCACGGGGTGTTAGGACCTGGCCATATAAGGTAAACAAAGCTGGCCGCCCAATGAGGTGGCGGCGGGGGCGGGCGTATCACGTGATATGGGGGCGGGGCGGGAGCAGGGTGTGGGGTGTCGCAGGCCGTGTTTACAGCCCCGCACATGCCACTTCCGGTTGACGTTGCGGGTGGGCGAGTGGCGAGTCGGAAGCGGAAGAGTCGCCCAGAAGCTGGGGGTTGGGGAGGAGAGGGTTGGCGTTGTTCCCTTCACTGTTTTTTGCTCTCCGTGGCGTCGCTGTGCGCTCCTTTAAGCGCCGTGACCCCCTGCTAAGTAGAACCAGCCGGGATGGGGGCGTTAGGTCAGAGAAATCGTGAGCAAAAACGGGGCACTCATTATACCGACACTACCCTGAGGAAGTAAGGCAGGCCCCGGGAGCCGACTGCGGGCTCCTGAGACGTTTTAATACACCCGGTCCCTTGTTCTTTGCTAGGACCGCTGAAGTCCTAAAGGCGTGGGGCCCAGTTGATACCCAGGGAAGTGGAGTTCTGCCTAGCCTCTCACTCCTAGGGGGTCTCTGATCGGGTGACTGCAGGAAGATGGGAAGCCGGTGGGCAGGGGACTGAAAGGGTAGGGTTGTACGGAAGGAAGGGGTGGGGAGGCTGGGAGGACTCTTAGAGCTGCGAATTTAGTTTATAGGTAGCAGCGGGACAAGTGAATGTCTTTTTCTTAGGCGTCTTTCCCATCTGTCCACAGGAAGTAAGGTTTCAACCTCCTTGCTGCCTTTTGAGGGTTCACTTAGCAGTATTCTTTCCAAAGCAATAGCACCAAAATATTTTTTGCTTTTGCCGAGAACATGCCTTTATCTCTAGGAAGCATCATGCATGTGCATTATTGTAGGCAAAGCCAGCACACAAGGAAACCACAGTAAGAGGCAGCTTTGATTCCACTGTTGCCATGGAGACTGTTAACAAAGCATGAAGGAAGGTGGGTAGGATGGTAGCCAGACAGACCTGGATGGCATTTTTTGACTGCTGTTCCTTTAAGTTCCACTCTTGTGTGGGAACTCTCCTCACTGTGCAGTGTGGGACGGATGAGCATGACGGACCTAGCACAGACGGACCTCTGTGTACAAGACCTGACATGCATCTCTTTTCGAATCCTGCATTGGGCACACTAGGGAATGTCATTCCCATTTTTATAATTAAGCGAGCTTACCGTGTATTTCAGCCTTACATTTGTGACGTTTAGAGCTTCCTTTCTGGCAAAGGAAGCCGAGTATTGGGTTGGGGGATTTTTTGGTTCATGAATGTAGGAGCACAAACAGACAGCCCTACCTTATCTAGTCACCTCAGTGGCTTTTGCAGCCCAGAAAGAGCTACTCTATTCAGGCCTTGCACTGACAGAACAGAGAGCTGACAGGAAGGTCACCCTGCTCCCAAGTTACCCCAGCCAGCTTGTTTTTCCCAGTGGTGGCAGGGAAAGAAAACAACATTGTTTTCAGCCACCATTTATTCGGCTAGAGGCTGGACTTTGGATTGTTTAGAAGTCTGGGTCAGAAGAGAGAGAGAGTAGGGCATTTCCAACCTTCTCGTACCTGAGGGTCAGATAAGTTGAGAAATGTCTCAGTTCACAAAGCTAGTCAATGGAGGTGTGCTGCTTCTAGTCTGCAGGCTCCTTTATTCTGTCATTTGATCTCTGTTGCCTGACTCATGCCTGGCTCGTAGTTCCTACACAATAAATACTTGTTGAATAAAATTAATCCTTTCAAATGTTGATAGCGGAGCTGATTTTCCACTGGATGTGGACAAACACAGAATATTGCTGGGGGGCCTTTGGAATACCTGAATTCCAACTCTAAGAACAACATTTAGTGAGATGTCTGCTTGACAAAACACACCTGCTGTGCTCATTTCCTTGAGACAACCAGAGCCCTCCCGACTTTCCCTTTCCAAGATCAGGGAAGGCAGTAAACTGAATTCAGGGCACGAATGCCTGTGTGTTAAAACATTCATGTAGCATATATATGCATAAGAGTGTTAGGATTTCACAAGAAGGAACTTTGCTTTTTCGATTTTTAGAGGAGACTATACCAGGTTCAGGTGTCTTAAGCTCACTGATCAAAGAGTTCAACATATTCAAAGTAGAAAACGTGGATCCCACCTCCCAGTTGCAGAGTATGGTCTGTTGTGGCAGAGTCGTCAAGGTGGTGGGAGCTGAAGCAGCTAGTCACATTGCACCGAAATCAGGAAAACAGGATCAACGCTCACTTCACCTCCAATTTATTTTATAGTTTATTTTATGTTTATTTTTTTTTGTGTTTATGTGGGTGTGTGAATGCCATGGTGTAAGTGTGGTGTGCAAAGCAACACTTTCTGGAGTCCATTGCCTTCTACTATCTGGGTTATAGGGATCCAGCGCAGGCTCAGTGGTGAGCACCTTCACCTGTGCTTAGGGGCCCAGGCTTCTATTTTATGCAGTCCTGGGTCCCCTGTTTAAGAAATGCTGCCACTCAGCACAGTTAAGATGTGTTTTCCTACATGAATGAATAATCAAGACAGTCCCTACAAGCATGCCTATGAGAGCATCTCCAGGTACTTGGAGATTCTGATAGATTGACAATCAGCATGAGCCATCGTACCATCTCTCTACTGTGTGACTGGAGTAGGGGCACTTTTCTTCTATGTGGAGTACTTTCCTCTTGTGTAAATTGGGAATGAAAATAGAAAATGGGATGCCAGAGTACTAAGTAAGAGAATATGTATAGATCCCTCAGGCAAGATGACAGCTTATGTGTTTGGTCCTGAGGTTGGGTGTGGTTGTGCATACTTACACTCAGCACTTAGAATTATGAGTTGGAGGCCAGCCTGGGCTATAGACAGGCATTATGGGGGGGGGAGTATTTAGCCAATGTAGATCTTATAGGATAGATATGAATATGCTCAGGTTGCATCGAACACCTGGACTCTTCCTCGTGACATATGGGTCGTTTCATTTTAGCTTTTAATTCTTGGTGAAATTGACATTCTGATTGAGATATCCTGGTACAGTTGCACATGCAAGTTCAGTGAGCCATGTTGTCGGTGGACTCACTTCTCCCATGCATCAGACTGGTTGCTCGTCAAGAGTATGTTGCTCTGCAGCTTTGTCATGGCTGATGCACTTGAGCCAGGTAGCCATGGTTCCTCTGAAGCTTACGTTGGTTGCAGTATGTGCTGTGGTCACAGAGGGTAGTGGAATGCTGAGGACCTATGTAGTTCCCAGTGACTGTCTTCAATGCAGAGTTCAAGACGTCTCTCCCTTGGGCACAGCTGGTGAGCTAGATGTACTGAAATTGCATCCTTGGTGAGATTCCATAATCAGGGCCTTGCTTCCTCTAGACACACCTCCATAACAGTCATTAGTGTGTGCTAGACCTTGTGATTCTAAATGTTTATGATGAGATCATGGTTTTTGTTCTCAACTGGTCTATAGTGCTAATTTGCTGGTGTAGTTTTGAGTTTGAAGAAATTCAGAGATCTCTTAACACAATTACTCTAGAGTAGCATTAGCCAAAGGATAACCTAAAGCTTGACTCTTCAGGGATGGAGGAGGTTGCCTGGGTGGGAGGCACAGTAGAGGTGGATGGTAGAGCCTGCCTTTTGAGGGACAAAGGCAGTCCAGCAGATAGACTCTACTTTAGACTGTGGATCTTTGTTTCCAGTGTAAGGAATGAGTTTCCAGCCAGGAAATCTAGCTTTTCATCTAGCATCTTAGGATGCCCATTGATACCCCTTAGTTGAGCTTTGGAGGACCTCTGGTGTCCTGGAGGTTTCCTGCTAGTCTCAGCAACATGGTCTCAGAGGGAAGTCTGGTCTCTGGTGAATGGCAACCTTGAGCATGCCCTCCAATTGGATAGCCACTCTCTCTATTGCACTGGTTCCAGGGCTAGCCCTTTATGGTTTGAATATTATTATATTCAGTTATTTATGGTATTCCATCATTCAGCCATTCTGATCACTTCCTCACACTGATCTATCAGTTCTTGATATTTTCCTCCGCCTTCACCGGACTTCGGAGGGTAGCAGTAGGCTGAGTTGGCATGAATGTCTATGTCCTCCACGCCCGCGATGCGGTGACTCGGGATGGAGCCCATGGTGCGCGTTTCTGCTGGCCAGCCGGAGAGGAGCGGGTGACAGCTGCGGAGTCCTCACGCAGACATGGCCCAGGCCAGGCCGCATGGACGCGCACCCACCGCATGAGGATATTTTCCTCCTCACTTGAGGGTCTTCACTCATCAAGGCCTATGTACTTCACCTTATCTACAAGGGACAGTGGGAGGATCCTGGACTTTGCATTCAGGTGTAGTATAGTTTAGTGTGTACTATGGTAAATTCACTGATACTTCACTATCTGCTGGTCTCTCTAGTTGCTCTCCTGAGACAGCAGGTTCAAGTTGAGAGGCACTTCTAAGAAACTCAACTCTTCTGGAAATCATAAAAACAAGCCTTGGCATACTCAAAGTGCGTGTGTGCATGCGTGTGAAAAGCCAGGGTATAGCTTGTAAATTGTAATGTTACAATCGGTACCCTGATTTTTCTGAATTTGCTTTTAACATATTTCTTGCAGTCTGCCCTGCTTTGTGCCTCCGTTTCCCTGTGTGTAAACAGGGGAGAAATCTGTCTTCTGAAAATTACGTGTCCATTGTAAATGTTTTGACTTTTTGACCAAGGCTCAATCAAGTTCTGCATTCCTCTAAGGTTACCCAGTTCCCGTCAGGTTAAAAAGGTATTCCCTTCGAGGCTGAGGACCGGAGAAGAACCTTGGGAAATAGGGGAGAGCCACTGTAGAAATGTCGAGATTTTCAGACCTGGTTCACATGGGAGCGCTCGAACTTCTGAGAGTGTGTAAATGTCGACAGAAGATGAAGGAACAGAGACATTCCGGTTTCAATATCCAGCGGGGCCGCAGAGGTTAGCGTCGTGTGAAGGAAATAACCCCGCAGCCCGGGCCTCTTGGTTCACCCCACCGTGGCCACTCACGTGAGGGGGTGGGGCGCAATCCTGGGAAGCGTAGTGCGCAGGCGCATTGGCGGCCCGCGTGGACTCCATTTCCCCTGGAACTGCGGGGCGGGGGCGGGGGCGGGGCGGGGCGGGGCTCCGGGCCTAGGCCGGGGCTGCCGGGGGCGGGGGCTGTGGAGAGGTGCCGAGGCGGCGGCGGCGGCGGCGGCGGCGGTGGGTGCACGTCCGTGCGGCCTGGCCTGGACCATGTCTGCGTGAGGACGCCGCAGCCGTCACCCCCTCCTCTCCGGCTGGCCCACAGAAACGCTCACCATGGGCTCCATCCTGAGTCGCCGCATCGCGGGCGTGGAGGACATCGACATTCAGGCCAACTCGGCCTATCGCTACCCTCCGAAGTCCGGTGAGCTTCCGAGGACTAGGACCGCGGAAGGGGGCTGGAATGGGGAGTGGGGACGCCAGGAGGCCCGGGGACTCGACGCGCGAGCGCCCTGCCCTGCCCTGCCGCGGACGGTCCTTCAGTGCCCCTTCCCGGTACCTGTGGAGTTTGAGGCGTGGCTGCGGCCCTGGCTGGCCCTGCTGGCTGCAGTCGCACCTTTCGCCGCCCCTTTTTAACTGGTGACCTTGGGCCACTCACTTTGCACAGCCTCTGTATGCACCGGTGCTTGGCACCTCTGGGATCAGACTGCATTGGAGTGAGGATTGCCTCACCCCTCGGGGTTGCCGTCTTTAGAGGCATGAAGACCGGCCCGGGATTGTGACAACGCATTAGAATTTGGACCCAGGCTTTTCTCTTCCCCTGCGAGTGAGGGACACTAGTGTTTGACTTAGGGGGATGATTGATAGGGAGGTGCTGGGTTCCATTGGAGGGCAGGATAATGGTTGGAATGGTTAGAGAGAACTACTGACCTTTCCCTCTTGTTCAGCGCAGAGACGCACTGGTAGATTATGGGAGCTGGATGGAGGCAGAGTTGGAACCAGCATCACATGTGGGATCCGGGGGAGCCTTGCTTTTATTCTCATTCATATTCATTCTCTGTCTGTCTGTCTGTCTGTCTGTCTGTCTAGGGGAGCCTTGCTTCTATTCTCATACATATTCTCTGTCTCTCCTGTCTCTCTGTCTCTCTCTGTGTATGTGTTTAAAATAAGGACAGAATGTCATGTAGTCATGTAGGCCACGATGGCTCAAACTCCTTATGAGAGTGACATTGAGCAAACATTGGGCCTCCTGCCTCTACCCTCTCAGTATTGGGATTTGAGATGTGTACCACTTTGCCCAGTTTTATGATGTGCTGGAAATTTGAACTCAGGGCACTGTGCATGCTAGTCAAGCATTATATTAACTTAGTCACATTCCTAGACCAGGCCTTTATCTGAGACAAAAGCCCTATTATGTATCTCTGGCTGGCCTGGTACTCAGTTCTCCAGCCTTAGGCTTCTGGTGCTGAGATTACAGGTGGTCCTGCTACACGAAGGGATGCCTGTTACCTTGTCAGTTACAGTTACTTCTTCACAATTTCTTGGTGGGGTAGGACACTGAGCCTTTAGATCCAGTCTTCTGAGTGTTCAGTGTGATGTTTGGTCTTCAGGTGTTTTCAGACCAACCCAGCCAGATTTCCTATGTGGTTCAGAAGATTCTACTCCCATTAGTTGGATGGCTTGTTAAACATCTCAGGCTGTGCTTCAAGACTTGTTTTGGCCTAGGG
This sequence comes from Grammomys surdaster, assembly GCF_004785775.1. NCBI lineage: Eukaryota > Metazoa > Chordata > Mammalia > Rodentia > Muridae > Grammomys > Grammomys surdaster. Next base: position 2,268,432 of record NW_021620577.1, on the reverse strand, counting down.
ACCTGCATTTTTAAGCTAATTTTCTTTGGTATGTTTGATGCCCACTCACGTTTGAGAAAGTATTCTGTTAGTGTGAAGATCTGGGAACTCCCAGGATGAAAGGACAGGAAACTGGCACTATTTAGTGACACTTTTTAGTGAATGGGATGGAATCACGTGTCAGTGTAGGGAGACCTCCTTGCCTGTGTACATCGTTAGTAGTACAGGCTGCAGTTCCAGAGGTTCCGGTGGAGACTTAGTGTCTGCACATCGAAGACAACAGTTGTTGTTGTTACCCCTCCACTGAGATTCTCTTGTTTGTCTTCTGCTGAGTGACCTTGGTTAAGTTTGCTTATTAGCATCTCAGTTTCCTCTTCTATAAAAAGGGTCACTAATTTGTAGTGCTAATCTGTAGGACTGTGCCAGGCACATAAGAATTCTTCTGCAGATGTTGGCTACTATAATTGCTTCAAAGGTAACTAGGTGACTGGCCCAGACCCTACCTGTATTTGGCAGTGGTGTGACAGATAGTGCAAAGCTAGCTTACTGTGACATGTTCCCTCACCTGGCACCTGAGCACTATCAGTGTCCCTTCACTTAGACAGTTGCATGAAACAACAATGTGTGGTCTGTGCACACACTACAGATCCACAGAAGTAGGCATTTTTGATTGCTCAGACATTCCTTCTGCCTGGATGGGGTTGCAGAATCCATCTCAGAATGTTCTAGCTGCATTGGCTAGACAGTACTGGCACAGCAGGTGAGGTCGGTCGGTCAGTGGTGACTGTCTGTCTGGTTTTCCCCCCCCCCCCCCCCCCCCCCCGTGTGTGTGTGCGTGTGCATGTGTGCTTAAAATAACTTGGGCCACCTGGGCTTGACTGGGCTGCCATTCATACATTGCTGAGTTCTGGGCCTGCCCAGTCCAAAGACTTTTGTTTGTTCAGTAAGTGTTTGGTGCTGGCAGATGACTCCTACTCTGTTTCATACCTTTCTGGATAACAATATAAACAATATATTTTTCATAGTTCTTCTCTCCTAGTCTTTCACTTACCATGGGGTCCTCAAAATCTTATGTACCAACTGGGGATGAAGAGATGTTGAGGAACACTTGAAGGGTACTCCCATGAATTGTTCAACTGTACAAAATTGTATTTTCAGCCTTCTGCTGGTTTTCTTTATTTGAATTTCAAGGAAAAGCATGCTAATTTTTGTTGTTATTTTCTTTAAGGCTACATTTATTTAGGTGGTGGACATCTTTAGTCCTAGCTTTTGGGAGGCAGAGATAGGAGGATCTCTGTGAGTTCTAGGCCAGCCTGGTCTACAGCTGCATAGTGAGAGATCCTATGTCAAAAAAAGAAGTATCATTTTTTATTTTATGTTATACCCATATGTCCTGTGGGAGGGCATCGGACCCTTTGGACAGACAGCTGTTATTTGCTCTGTCAGTACTGGAAACTGAAATCCGGCCAGTTACAAGAGCAACAAGTACCATTATTACAGCTCAAGCAATTTTTTTAAAACAAATTTTTATTAGATGTATTCATTTTTTATTTTACATGTGAATGTTTTGTCGGTATGTATGTGTGTGTGCATCATATGAATACTTGGTGCCCATATAGACTAGAAGAGAGTGTCTGATCTCTTGGAACTGGAGGGAACCATCGTGGGGTGCTAGGAATTGAACCTGGGTCCTCTGGAAAAGCAAGTGGCTTTAACCACTATCTCTCCAGCTCCCCAAGTAATGTTTAGCATCTCATGCTGTCCAGTTTTCTTCCTTAGGGAGTTTTATTATGTGCTGTCAACAGTGAGAACTTGAGTTCATATCTGCTTTTCTTTCATCCCATTTATTTTACTCTTAACAGCTTTGTTGATGTAAATTGTGCACCATGTCCGTGACCCATTGTAAACGTGAGTGGATTTTTAGTCAGTGGGTGGAATTGTGCCCACACTTGTGACCCTTCTCTCCCCAAAGTCACTTTGTGCCGGGTTGTAGTCAGTGTTAGTAGCATGAGCAGTGTTCAGTTTTCTGTCTTTGCAATTTTTCTTTTCTGGATATTTCATATAAATGGAATCATACAATCTAGAGCTGTTGTATGTGTGGCTGGCTTCTTTTACTTAATGTTTTTATGTTTTTGGAGGCTACACTCATAAAGTTAGCTTGGAATTTCCCTTTAAGAACTCAGGACCTAGCTTTTCAGTCTCTCAGTATCTGGGGTCCCTTCCTCTGAAGTGGGAACGTTCGAGGAAATGTTGAAGTGCTGAACACTCTAGGTTCTCTAGTGCATATCTGTGACCACAAAGGTGTTCATGCCACCTACAAGTTTTGCTGACCTCGAATTCTGTGTAGACCAGGCTGGCCTTGAAACTCACTGAGACCTTATTGCCTTTGCTTCCTAGGTTCTAGAATTAATTTAATTTTATATTTACCAGTGTTTTGTCTGCACGCATGTCTGTGTACCACAAGCTTGTCTGGTGCCTGTGGAAGCCAGGAGAGGGTGGCAGCTCCCCTGAAAGTCTTCTAGAAGGGCAGCCAGCTCCTAAGTACTTAAAAAGATGTTTTAAATTGATTTGTTTATGTGAATAAGTGTTTTTGCTTACATGTGTGTGTAAACCACATGAGTGCCCTGGTGCCCTTTGAAGTCAGAAGGCATGTGACCTTTTGAAACTGGACTTAAAGATTGTTGTGAGCCACTATGTGGTCCTCTGTAAGAGCAGCAAGTGTTATCAACTACTGGACTATCTCTTGAGCTCTTTGATTTGGAATTTTGTTTTTGATTTCCAGCAGAATCTTACTCTGGAGACCATCTGTCCTGGAACTTAATGTGCTGCCCTTGAGGCCTTTCTCTCATGGACATCCTCCTGCTTCAGCTTCTCATGCTGGGATTACAGATAGGATCCACCACATCTGGCTCAGTTTAACAGTTTTTAATGAGAATAATGCTTTTGGAGTAATAATTAAGAAAATTTTGCCTAGCCTAAGATTACAGGTTCTCTTTATATTTTGGGGGTGGTGGTGGTAAGTTAGTGCATGTCGGTATGCATGCTTATAAATGTGTGTGAAGTTTCCATCCTTGCCTTCCTTGTTTGCTCTCTGCCTTGTACATGAGGCAGGAGCTCTCACTTGAACCCAGAGCTGGCCAGATTTAGCTATTCTAGCTATTCAGTTTGTTCTGACATACCCTAAACCTTCTGAGGTTGGGGTTGCAGGTGGGCCACTGCGTTCACCCAGCATTTTTGTGGGTCCTGGGGTCCACACTCTGGTCTTCACATGGGCCACGCAAACCCTTGACCATCTTCCACTTGGTGTTTAAGTGTGACATCAGAGAATATCAGGCTGCAGTTGGTTTACTTACACTGTGTAGATCCTGGGGATTGAACTCGGATCATCAAACATGGTGGCAAGTTGAGCCATGTTGCCATGCCTTCATTTCAGATAAAGCCCACCCTCTTTCCATCAAAGTGCTTCTGTATCTTTGTCAAAACTCAGCTAACTGTAAATGTGAAAGGGTTTATTTCCAGATGGCATTCTCTCCCTTTGCGTCCTAACTCTTTTCAGTGTTTCTCAACTGAGACAATTTTGTCCTCCCATCCCCATGCCCCTACACTTCCTGGGGCTTAGATTTGTCAGTGCCTAGAGATAGTTTGTCACAGCTCAGGGTGTGTATGTGTTATTGATATCGGATGGATACACACTCCCCAAAACAGAATTTGGGGGTCCAAAGAGCCCCACATGCTAAGACTGGGAAAGCCTGGTCTACCTAACACTACCAGCAGCACATGGCTGATTAATAGAGGCTGGATAGGAGCACAGGTTCTTTATTGTGGTTCTTTCTTAAAATTACTTGGGATCCTTTATATGTCTGTTGCAGGAAATTTGATCACACTGTGAACCCCAGGATTGTGTTATTTACTGAAAAACACCTGTTTCTAGTTGTGGTGTGTCTCAGACACCTTTAATCCCTCTGGCTGGAATACAGACATTCCCTTAGTAGACAATTTTAATCTCAAGGAATGAAGGTAAAGTTAGTTTGTAGAAGGAAGCACCCATGTTTGAAAGTGATGAATCAGAGAAAGATTTGACAGACTAGGATATGCCCAACTCTCATGAGAAGAGACAAGAAAGGGAAGCTATTTAAGAGAGAGCAGTGCAGAGAGGCAGAAGGCAGTTTTTACTAGAATAGTTGTACAGAGACAGGTTGCAGAAAGCGAACAAGTTAGGGAATGTCTTTGTCAGGGTTTCTATTCCTGCACAAAACATCATGACCAAGATGCAAGTTGGGGAGGAAAGAGTTTATTGAGCTTACACTTCCACGTTGCTGTTCATCACCAAAGGAAGTCAGGACTGGAATTCAAGCAGGTCAGGAAGCAGGGGCTGATGTAGAGACCATGGAGGGATGTTACTTACTGGCTTGCTTCCCCTGGCTTGCTCAGCTTGCTTTCTTATAGAACCCAGGACCACTAACCCAGGGATAGTACCACCCTCAATGGGCCCTCCCACCTTGATCACTAATTGAGAAAATGCCTTACAGCTGGATCTCATGGAGGCATTTCCTCAACTGAAGCTCCTTTCTGTGTGATAACTCCAGCTTGTGTCAAGTTGACCCACAAAACCAGCCAGTACACAGAGGTAAAGAAAGAATGGGCCAGAGAATGAGAAGGAATCAGGAAATTAGAACATATTGCCAAAGTTAGTTTGAGGCCCATTTTAGCAATTCAGGAGAAACCGAAAAAGGCCAGATTGAATCAGTTAGCATGGAGAGGAGTTTTAAGCCAGAGTCGAATCGGCCAGAGCTCAGAAAGAACTAGAAAGGGTGAGCATATTTATTCAGCAGTAAGTCTCAGAGGCTGAAAACATTCTAGGCCTAGATAAGATTGTGTGGAGGGCTAGAAGCTGCCAGGACTAGGTCAGCAGACTGAGGCTGTAAGCTGCAGAGACAACAATTACAACAGGAGAATAAAAATTACTTTTGCATATGTCCATAGAAACCTTATAGTTTGTCAGTTTCTACAAAAAACCAGTTGGATTTGGGTAGGGATTATGCATCAGTTTAGGGAAAATTGCCATCTCTACACTGATTGCTTATACCCATGAACATGATACATCTATCTCTTTTGTATGTATGTGTAATTGTATTTTATCCCTGAGATAGGCCTTGCAACACAGGTTGGGCTCAAATTGATTATCCTCCTGCCTTAGCTTCCCAAGATTATAGACATGTGCTGTTCTACATCTATTTAAATCTTTAAGTCTTCTCAGCAAGGGCTGTATGGTGATTCATGGCTGTAATTCTAGTGCTTTGGAGACTGAGGCAGGAGAGTTGTCACAAGTTTGAGGTCAGCCTGGGTTACAGAGTGAGTTTCAGGCTAGCCTGAGTTACTTGGTAAGACCCTGTCTCTCCTCCCACCCCCTGAAAATGTTATCAATTTGCCCTTTTTTAAAAAAAGATAACTTTAAAAGTAAATGGTATTTGTTTCTCTGGTCCAGGGATGATAAAAGCTTCTTTACTTACAAGTTAATTTTAATGAAAATACTAGTCACAATTACATACTTAAGTAACCACACAATGTTTACAGCTTGGGGAATAATGTTACTGTCACATGGCCATAATTGTCAGAGGACACTGAGGCCCAGAAGTGGAAGTCAGGGTCACATGGTGTGCTGATGCCAGGACTCCTTGACTCCCAACCCTGGTTATGCCTTCTTGCCCCTATGGCCTGTGTCTTACAGTTACTGTTGCTATGTTGAAACACTATGACCAAAAGCAAGATGAGGAGGAAAGAGTTTATTTATTTGGCTTACACTTCCATAGCCTGCCATTGAAGGAGGTCAGGACAGGAGCTCAAACAGGGCCAGAACCCAGAGGCAGGAGCTGATGCAGAGGCCATGGAGGGCTGCTGCTCACTGACTTGCTCCTCGTGGCTGCTTTCCTCAGCCTCCTTTCCAGGACCTCCCCATATAAATCACTAATTAAGAAAATGCCCTATAGACTTGCCTACAGCCTGATCTTGTGAAGTTATTTCTTAATTGAGGTCTCCCCTTCTCAGATGACTTTAGTTTGTGTCAAGTTGACATAAAACTAACCAGTACAGCTTGCTTGTAAAGGACCTGGTAGCCACAACACGCCAGCCTTAGGCACTGCAACTCTTTTCGGTAGGTTCCCTCTGATTTGGCATTTTGTATACAGAGTGATCAGGTCAGGTTTGTAGAGCTTCGTAGAGCTGCAAACTTACTGAAGAGTCGTTCTGTGTGCCCTTTCTGCTGTGGGGTGAAGAGAGCAGGGTACCATTAAAGTCCTGTGTGTGTCCCTAGGGATGCCCACTTGCCTTTTCTTTTCAGGAAGTGAATCAGACAGGAATTGAGCTGAGGGGCACCCAAGTCTAGGAACTTTTATGCTTAAAATAGGAAGTGTGGGGTCTTTGGGACACAGGGATCTGGTTCTATCACAAGTTTCCTCTCTGGCTTCTGTGGACCCAGTACTTAGGTTGGTGTGGCGGCAGCTGTGACGATTATCCTGCATTAAGTTGCCTGCCTACTCAGAGCTTAACAGCTTGCTCATCAAGCCCTATCTCCTCCCTGTGGATGCAGAGGATGACCCTTGATCATTTCCTCACACAGCTGAGGGCCAAAGCAGGTGTGAAGTCACTAAGCACACACTTAAATGAGTGGCATGTGGAGCTGACTTCCTTGCCCTACTATTTGAAGAAACCACAGCATCCCAGGTCACTCAAAAAAGAACCAGTGGAGGAGGGGTGAGGGGTCACCTTCCTTCTGGTGGTGTGTGAGTTCCATTCATCTCTGTGGCTGAGAAGCCCTCCATGGTATGGGTAGCCTGCGTTCTCTTTCCCTGTCTCCATTTACCCAGAGAAGGTGTTCCTCTTTCCTCAGATATGTGGCAGAGCCAAGTCCACCTTGTCTTGGATGGGCTGAGGTCTCTGTAAGAGGCAGAAACCAAGAACTCCGCCCTGTTGTGTGGGGATGTATGTAGTGCAGTGGCAGGCTCTTGTATGAGGCCTTGGTGTCATCCTCACCCACCCCCAAAAGTATAAAAGCAAAGTGTGGCCTCTCTCCTTGAGTGGCCAAGCAGGAGGCTTGAGCCCATAAATATGAGATCAACTTGGACAACCTATTGAGACTCCTATCTCAAATCAATAGAAAAGGGACCTTTCCCCAGTGGTCAGTTCTGCTCTTGCCTAAAAGACTCTGTTCATCTCTCTTGCTAGGATAGGTAAGACTGAGAGTACACTACTTAGAGGTCAGTAGGGGCCTGGCTCGACTCAGTCAGTGCAAACAAACTGCTGGGAGAGCCGATTGCTCTGGGGTAAGCTGCTGCCATTGTCTCTAAGTTTCTGCTTCCCTTTGGGCCTGTGTTTCCATATCTGCATTGGAAACCAGGCTCTAATTTCTATCTTGTAGTGTCTTAGAGAGATGCCCATGAAGGTGTAGAAGTCAGAGAGATGGAAAGATAGATGTTTAGGCTCCAGGAGCCAGAGTAACACCAATTAGACAAAGAGGATGGAAGGAGACCATATATCCTTCTCCTTGGTTTTGGTACCAGATAAATGAAAATGAAAACATGACCAATGCACGTATGGTTGAGGAGGTTTTTATTGTACATATAGGGAGAATTCAGTCAGAGGCATCTGGAAAGATCTAGACTGAACTGAAAGGGGAGAGAGAGGTAGAGGAGAGACGATCAGAAGCCAGAACAGAGGACCTAGAAAACCAGGCCAATGGCTTGGTTATATAGGAATCGGAAGCTGGGGAAAGGCAAACAGAGCTGAGGGGCTAAAGAGGATCTTAGGGTGGGAAATGAGGGGTGAGAATCATTTGTTCTGAATTTCTTTGGGACCTGACACCTGCTTCTGGCTTGTTTTGTTACTTGGGAACATTGGTTGTTTACCTTCATACCCTTGATGTATCCTACTGACCTTTGCATAGAAAACTGTAGAATTATTCCATTTGCTGGCTACCCCAGCATCTGCCTTTCACTCAGCCACCTCCAGTGCCCAGCAGTTGGGGCCATCCTGTATGTGATAGAAACCTTTACCAGAAAAGAGCTATCTAGGCTAAGTTTTTGGAGATACAGGAGCTAGAATCTCTTCTTAATCACTCCTGTGCTTAGCTTGATTTACCATTCTTTCCTCCTCCATGCTGGGAGTGGGGAACTATATCAGGCAGAGAGACTGGGAAACATTGCCACAAGTGTCTTCACTTGCTTGTCCTCAGGGTGTCCTGAGTGGGGAAAGGTGCTGTCTGGGCCTGTTATCTCTAGTTTGCAGATCAGCCAAGATTCCAGCTAGGGGTGACTTCCATTGCACCAGCCCAGTCAGTACCCCTTCCTGTGGCAGGTTACATAAGAGTTTGAGCCCTAGAAACTGGGAAGCTCCATGTAGAGCAGTGAGAAGTGCTGGTCTGGGTACACATATAGATAGACACAGTTCAGGATTCAAAGAACAGGAGACTGAGGCAAGTGGACTATCCTTGACCATGGACAAGCAGTGGAGTGACTGCCCTCATTGCCTCCTCCTTGGCAGGAAGCCTGGGGCCTGGGAGCTTTCCTGAGAGCAGCATTCTTTTAGGACCTATGATGTTCTAATCTTGCAGGTTGCCCCAGTTGCATCCTAGAGCTGGGGTTAGGGCAGCTGCCCTGTGACAGGCCCTGTGAAAGTTTCTCTGTCAGGGAAAACTTTCCTCAGATGCAGTCAGTGTACTTTATCATCATGGCAACCACCTTCTTTCTGCCTTTCTTGCTCCTTCCTTGGAGTGAGGTGATGATGGAAAGCACCCAGCCAGTTTACATTCCCTCATTGTGCCTGAGGAGCTGCTCTGTTTCTTAGGGTGTGTAAACTAAGTGGCTTTGTCACAGCATTTCACTTGGGTGGTTGAAGGACAGGGGCGCAAGGGGCCAGGAAGGGCATTTCATTGGCTACATGGCCTGAGCTTCTGACCTCCCTGTGTGCTTAGGTCTCCTCTATAATCAAACATTGGACACAGCATCCTCTGCCTGCCCTCATTTGGTGTGTGCTGGCCTCTAACTGCTTAGGCCATTATGCCGTGGTTCAGAGTAATGCAGGGAGGGCTTGACAGTAAGCAGCCTCTAGGTGGTTGAGGTTGGCCTCACGTGGGAGTCCAAAACAGGCACAGTCTGTTGGGCAGGAGGAGGGCAAAATAAATGGGTGGGAGGGAGTGCATAGAGCCAGGTACAGTGATAGTTGTTGTGCTGGGGGTGCCTGGAATGTAAGGAGAAGGGAATTGAAGTGGTTGGAACCTTTGAATCAGGAGCCAGCATTCCTGGGAGATGTAGATCTAGAGTAAATGAAGGTACAAGCGCCCCACATCCGGATGTAGGCCTCTGTCCTCATGCTCAGGAGAGAACACTGGGTATATTGAGGGTGCTGAGCAAGTGACCTCCAGCCCAGGTCTGATCAAGGGTTTATTGGTTTGGATGCAAATTCTTTTTTTTTTTTTTTTTTTTTTTTTTTGAGACAGGGTTTCTCTGTGCAGCCCTGGCTGTCCTGGAATGCACTCTGTAGACTAGGCTGGCCTTGAACTCAGAAATCCACCTGCCTCTGCCTCCCAAGTGCTGGGATTAAAGGCGTGCTCCACCACTGCCTGGCTGGATGCAAATTCTTAAGGGTTTAGACTAACAGTTCTCAACATGTGGGTGTAATCCCTTTGTGAGTTGAATGATCCTTTTATAGGAGTCTGAATATCATATATCTTGCAGATTAAATATTTACATTACAGTCATGAAGTAGCCACAAAAATTATTTTATGTCTGGTCACTATAACATGGGGAACTGTATTAAAACGTTTCAAGATTAGGAAGGTTGAGAAACATGGGTCTAGACCAAGAACCTCTTACCTAATCCCAGATTCTCTCTGGTAAATTAGATTAAAACAGCAACAAGAACTCATTCAGAGTGGGTGAGAATCAGCAGTACGGTTGGCTTTACAAACACATGGGGTTCTGTCTCACTCCTCCATGCTCCTTTGACTTCCTCTGAGGTTTGTCAACAAGTTTCCTGTGGATCCTTCCAGATCTTTGTCCTTGGCTCCCTGCAGATTGGTCTTTCCTTTCCTTGTCTCTTGAGTGGATGTTGCTCAGTCTGTCCTAACGTTCTGCTGGGACTCCAGGCTTTGCCCCTCATTCTCATACTTTTGTTCTTTTTTAAAAAAATTTAAGGTTCCCTCCCACCCCCAGACAGGGTTTCTCTGTGTAGCCCTGATTATCCTGGAACCTCACTCTGTAGAGCAGGCTGGCCTCAAACTCACAGAGATCCTCCTACCTCTGCCTCCTGACTGTTCCATATTTTTCTTCATTGCATTTTATTCATCCATTTGTGTACTTAAGTGTGTTCACATTCAAGGATAACAGGCAAAGGACTTCTACTATGTGAGACCTAAAAGTAGACTCTAGTCATCAGACTTGGTGGCAAGTGACTTTATCCATCTAACCTGTGTCAGGTCCAAAGGAAACTCCCATTTCCCTAAGTTCCAAAAGGCAGAAGGGACAAGTGGCTATCTGTGGGGCCAGTTAGCATACCAAAGCGCATGCTAGGCTCTGGGCTCCCTTAGTGTCACAAGTGCCTGTTCCTAGCCCTTCTCATCTCCTGCACTCCTACAGCTGGTCTCTAAGTAGAGGAAGAATGATAGAGGAAGGTGGGCTATCCCTGAATCTAATTTGTTTCCTTCTGTTTCTTTGAACACAGCTACTGATGAACTGCAGCCACGCCCCCTGAGCAACCAACAACTACCCACCACATTTATGGGACTGTAGCCTTTGTATACCCTCTGAAAAGTTCCCAGAATTTCAAACATCACACAATTGAAGAAACTATCTGCAGTGAGCAAAACCAAGCCCCTCTAGCGCATGAGGCAAATCACAGTCCACTGCTTCAAAGCAGCCCCATGCCCCCCACACTGGGGATTAAAAATGAAAACACTTTTTTGTAATATTTCTGTGTTTTTAAAGAAGCAAAAATCCCAGAATTCTCACTACATTTATTGTATTCTGTTTTAAGTTATTAATTGTGCTGTGTCTGTCAGGAAGCTATAAACAGATACATTTTCAGTGAAATAAGTACTTTTTGGGTCAGTGACCAAGGTTCTCAGGAGACCTTTTCTGCTCAATTCTAATCTTTATCTGTTTTGATGGTATCCACAACTTTTCATTTCCTGTGGGAATATAAACAAATCTGTATCCCCAATGCAAAATTTTAGCTGTCTTCCATTCTGATGTTAACACATCCTTATATAATATAGGATGATTTAATTCCACAGTTTTTTCTATGATCCAGTCAGTGTCTCTGGGCTGCTATTGATCCTTTCTCATTAACATTCAGCAAATTTAAAGTTAGCAGAGCACTATTTACTCTATTCCTGGGGGGTGTTCATTCTTCCTTTTTGTTTATAAGCATTTCCTTTAAGGTATGATTAGATCTTTCTATAACTGTTATTTCTTGGCCAGCAAGAGCAAATTGGCTTGTACTTTTTGTTATGGGGCTTAGAGCTCCCTCTTCCCCCATTTTGTTTTCTGATGGCAAGAAATTCCTTGAATATCTCTTTTGGATCTGCACTCCTGAACTCAGTGGTGGCATTTACCACAGCACATACATACATACATACTCTGGGAAGCCAAGGCATTCTTTTTGTTTGAGGTATAGGGAAACCATTGCTTCTAGAAATGGGTCATTCACTTTTGTGGCTCAAAGTACAGTATTTCTTACAGTTATGGCACTAGGTATTTTGAGATCTTTAGCAGCTTGGCAATAGTCTCTTTGCAAATGACTGTATTTCCTGCAGTTGAAGCACCAGGCATTTTTATATTGGAGACCCCTAGTTATAACTATTGTATTAACATGGTACACATTAGAACCAGTATTGGGCCGGGCGGTGGTGGCGCACGCCTTTAATCCCAGCACTTGGGAGGCAGAGGCAGGAGGATTTCTGAGTTCGAGGCCAGCCTGGTCTACAGAGTGAGTTCCAGGACAGCCCGGGCTACACAGAGAAACCCTGTCTCGAAAAACCAAAAAAAAAAAAAAAAAACAAAAACCCAAAAAAAAAAAAAAAAAAAAAAAAAAGAACCAGTATTGGTCATATCCATTTGTACATAGGCACTGCCTGTGCCGTTAATGGTCTAATAACATTTTTACATTTGGTATTCAAATTTTCAAACACTGGGGTCTCTATCAACACCTGCCTTGCATCAGGGTCTGATACAGTTTTGTTCAGGCTAAGACTTATCTTTGTTAAAAAAAAAAAATATGGTGAAGGCTTCTCTAGAGCCTTGTAAACAAGGTAGACTTTTTCCAAAGCTCCTGAACGTTGTCCCAAGCTCTTAAAGCCACTAAGTGACATTGTTTTACGGTAACATCATCAAATCAGATCAATTCTTGTATGTCTCATTACCTCCCTTCACACCTAGCAACTGGTCTTTGACTCTATATTCATTCCCCTCACTCTGTTTCACTGTTCAATATTTATGGCTTCTTTTCTCCACCATATTAACCATTATGACTTCATACCAGCCTCTAGTACAGTTGTTACCAATCCCTTCCAGTTTTGGGGAATAATTCTGTTTTGAATATAAAGCAAGTACATCCCATACAAAATCACTGCCTCTTTTAGATCTACCAATTCTATAGGACTCCATCCTGTTTCATTTTTTGAGGATTTATTTATTTTATGTATATGAGTACAATTATAGCTGTCTTCAGACACACCAGAAGAGGGCGTCAGATCCCATTACAGAGGTTGTGAGCCACCATGTGGTTGCTGGGAATTGAACTCAGGACTTCTGGAAGAACAGTCAGTGTCCTTGAGCCATCTCTCCAGCCCCCTATCCTGTCTCATCTTAACCTTGTTCCCCACCATTAGCAGGCATCTGCTAATTCTGGGAAAACTGATGGTGACCCAGGGCCACCTCTCCTCTACTTCTGGCCACCCAGCTGGTTTGAGATTAACCCTTTCTCTTGATACGAGCAGGTTCATCAGATTGTCCTCCCACTTTTTCAGATTTTCTCTGACCCCCTGGTACAGATTCCCACTCTTTTACTCAGTCATCGGGTCTGAGCCCTTTTGTTCTCGTCTCTGGTGCTCCTCACTTTCCAAGAGCTTCCACCTCCACCTGCAGCCTCTCCAGTTGCACCACCAACTCTGCAGCCTTTTCAGAAATGAGAGCTCAGAGTGATTCTTTTGTTTTCCCACTTCAGCCGAGATTTTTTTGTTTCTCAGGCTCCTCCATTTCCACCTGCAGTTTTTCCCACTGCCCAGCCAGTCTTTCAACAAATTTGAAACAAAATATACAAAGAAAAAGAAAACCAAGAAATCTCTGGAAGCAAATCAGGGATATCCCAGTGGTAGCGGCTGCAATAAATTTTTTACCTTTTGGAAAAAAAAAATCCCTTGTCCCCTGCTGTTTTCTCTATGGCATTTGAAATCAAAGTTTCCATTTTTTTTTTCATCACATGTTGGGTGCTATAGTCTTTGCTACTTTGTGGGTTCTTCTTTTTTTCACTTTATTACCCCCCCACCCCCGTTTCACCCCTAGTTAGGAGAGGAAGAAGGATAGAGGAGGGGGCAGAAAGAGAGAGAGAGAAAGAGAGAGAAAGAAAGAGAGAGAAAGAGATCCTTGAATCTAATTTCTTTTTTCTTTGAGCAGGACTACTAACAAACCACAACCAACACCCCTGAAAGACCAGCAACCACCCACCACACCTATCAGGGCTGTAGCATTTATATACCCTCAGAAAGGCTCCCAGAATTACAATTCTTACACAATTGCAGAAACTGCAGCTGGCAGAACCACGCCTCTGCTAAAGCATGAGGCAAATCATAGTCAGCTACTATGCAGCAGCCACATATCCCACACCTGAGGTTAGGACAGAACACTTTCTTATAATATTTCTGTGTTTTAAACGAAACCCAATTCCAGAATTCTCACTACACACTACAGACTCCCCAGCTCACGGGCTTTCCCCCCTCAGCTCCTCACTCTCCTTATAACCTTGCTATTTTGACTGCACACTCTATTTTGTTTTTGTCTCCTCCCACCCCTCCTTTTTTTGTCTCTTTTTCTCTTACTCTCCCTCTTCTCTCTTATGCCCCTCATCCTATGTTCCTATGTCTTTCTACTTCTCTTCTGCTTCTCTCTTGGCCAAGATCAGTCTGCAGCTGTCTCTGCTCTAGATTCTTCCAGATGCCTCTGGCTATTTTCTCTCTCATATGCATAATAAAATCCTTCCCCTCAACAATACTATGGAGCAGTCTTGTCCTCAGTTTAGGGAGGTGTGTGTGTGTGTGTGTGTGTGTGTGTGTGTGTGTGTGTGTGTGTGTAGGACATGAAGAGATAAAACCCCTGCCTAGCATGCTAGACAGATAGATTCCTGTTGAACTACCTCTGCAGCCCAACAGATAACATCTAATTGCTAGTTACTTGTCTTCTTATTCTTAGTAGGCTTTTTTTCTCTCAAGACAGGGTTTCTTGTGGAGCCCTGGATGTCCTGACACTCATGCTGTAGACCTGCATGGCTTCTAACTCACAGAGATCCACCTGTTTGTGCAGTTTGGGTCCTGGGATCAAAGATGTGCACCACCACCACCACCCAGCCTTCTTATTCTTAATAGTTTTGTTGGAGCATTACCTATATATCATGATGTCAGTTCCTAAATAAATAGTTGCTAGTTTCTAGTGTATTCAGTTGTATGGCAATCATGAGTATCTCATTCTAGATGGAATGTGGGTTATCCTGAGGTATTACAATCACTACTCTGACAGACATGTTTTCCCATATTTCCTACCTTTGGAAAATTTTGTTTTACAAATAATATGTTATTCACAGAATAGTAACAAAGTATAAATAATGAAGCTGTTTACCTCATTACTCATATTCATTTACTTTCTGGAGTTAATGAAGCCTAGAACTATCCATCCTAAGTCTTTGGAGTCTCCAGTACAGGAGTCACTGGACTGAAGGAGTTGTGGAAGGAAATACAGCAAGGGGCAGGCTGTGTTCAACAAGCAAGCAGCTTGATGATGGAGGCTAAAGCGTGTGGTCAGAAACTACCTGTGCTTTGGAGTCCTCTCCCTATGAGTGCTTGTATGTACCAGTGCTTTCGTGGTAGCAGGGCTGTGTGTGGCTGCGGGGGATTTGGGAAGATGTTCTTGTGCTTGTCTTTGTGGCAGTCATTCTCTTTATTGACTTAAAACCATGATGTTATGTTTACTGCAGAACAGAGCCAGGGCTTTGGTCTTTCTCTTGGACTTCATGTGGCTTTCTTTTGTCACCTTCTCAACATGTCTTTTGAGACTGTTCTGTTTATTCTCGGAGCTTGTGTTTTGTGTCTCTCCAGACAAGATCTGGGAAGTACATGCAGCACGCTCTTCTGACCTTACTACTACATATCATTCTACATGTATGTAAGTCCTTCTCCTCCATGCCAGTGGGGTGTGTGTGTGTGTGTGTGTGTGTGTGTGTGTATGTATGTATGTATGTATATATGTGTGTACACAGGTCTTTTATGGAGTACTGGGAAGCAATCTATAAAACTCATGGTTTAAACAAGCTGTCACATTATTCTTTTTTTTTTGGCCACAGTTGACTGTCTGATGCACATGACAGGTTAGTATTGGAGTTGAGGTTAGGCCCTGCCAGCTGCTCCTGTAGTCAGGGACAGCTGCTCCTGGTCTCCTACCCTGGGTAACAGCTGTCTGGTGTTCTTTCCTAGGCCCTAACCTGCCTTACTGGCCTTGTCTGTTCCTAACATTTTGGGGATGTTACTCTCAGGAAAGACACAGATTTGTGTTGAGTGTTCCTGGTTGGTTGAGCGACCCAGATTTCCCACTGGAACCCTAAGAAGAACTCATGGATTTAGGAACCTAGAAGTTCCTGATACTCATGAGGCAGATGTACAGTCTCAACACCCCTAACCTTCATGGATCCATGGTTACCTGGGTGTTTGCTTAGGTCCCCTGTGCTGGAGAATACTGGGGTGTAGTAGTTGGGATGTTTGGGAGAGGCCTGGCTTCTGGTTGTCCTCAGAGGTGTGTGTGCTCAATTCTTTCAACATCTGAAGCATTTCATCTTTTTTCCTCAGAGGAGAAATGCAAGTTTAGTGTTTTAATTTTTTTTAATTTTAATATATAGTTACCTTATATTATGTGTATGAGTGTTTCCTCTACATGTATGTATGTATACCACATGCACGCCAATACCCTAAAGAGGGTATTGGACCCCTAGACCTGAAGTTAGGGATGGTTGTGAGCACCATGTGGATGCTGGAAACCAAACCTGCTCTTCTGCAAGAGCAGCATGTGTTCTTAACCATGGAGCCATGCCCCCTGCCCTGCACGTTTAGGGGTTTCAGTGCTCTGGGGTTAATGTGGAAACCACTTACAGTTTCACTATGTGGGAGAAAGACTCCAGACCAACATCACATTTTAAACTTCGATCACTGATGATATTAAAAGGTTTCTTCTGGGGCTCAGATTTGGGAGAAGTACAGACAGTGTGGGGCCAGGAATTGTGTAAGGTTGTATGGAGAAGCTATGAAAACTGATCCCGTGTTCTGGATGCCAGGAGTCAGGATCTTGCCGGGCTGTGCTCCCATTGAAGGCTTCAAGGACAATCCTTCTTTGCTCTTTTCTTAGCTCTGGAGGCTCCAGTCCTAGACACACCTGATCTGGTAGCTGCTTCCCTCCAGTCTGTGCCTGTATCCTCACCCATTTTCTTCCCTCTGGCTGCATCTATATCTAGACTTCCTTCTCTGATTCATGTGTCAATACTGGATTTAGGGTTTTCTTAGTCCACTTGGATTTCATCGTGATTAATCACACCAATAAAGAGCCTACCTATCTCCAAGCATGGGTGCAGGGTAGAACTTGAACACATCTTTGGTGGTTAGGGACATGGTTTACCTGACTCCTGAGGGCAGTGACGTTCAAATCCAGAACTCATCTGTGACCAGGGAGAGGCAGGTTGTACAGGCCAGTGGTATGCAAAAGACTGGCTGAGGACAGAACCAGAGCCACTTAAGATAAAGCCTTTGGGGACTTCTTGACTGTTCCCACAGAGCTATGCAAACACCATGTTCTAGGAACAAACATCTTTCCTTTTTTAAGCAGGAAACTACTTTGCTTCGCACTTTTTCATGGGAGGAGAGAAATTTGACACTCCTCATCCTGAAGGTTACCTCTTTGGAGAGAACATGGACCTGAACTTCCTGGGCAGTCGTCCAGTCCAGGTGGGTCTTGGTAGGGCTGGCACTTGTGGCTGGGGTGATTAAGTGGGAAGACTGTCTCAGTTGCCTCTCTCCAGCTGTGAGGACGAGCAGGCATCAAGTTACCCGAGATGGGACAGAGCTGCAACAGCTGAGCAGAGCCGAACACAGGCATGTGACTTGGACTGTGTCCTGGCGCTGCCTCTGAGAGACTAGAGTCAGCATTGGGTCACTGAGAGACAGAATAGCCGTTATTGAGTTGATGCCTCTAGAGTGCACAAGTTAGAGATTTCATTCTAGGCCTTTTGTGTGAGTAGAAAGAGCAGCCATATTCTGTGGAACGATGGAAAAGAGCCATGATCCCACAGGGAATGCGAGTGCTGAGAGGACTTCAGTAATTGGTAAAAATACACACAGTTAAGCATATTTGGCCGTTCTTTCAATATACACTTGGCAACTAGTGTATGTCTAGGGCTATTAGGTAGGGACTGGAGATGGAAGTCAGACCTTTTTCATTTCTGAGATGGTAAGAATCATAATGAAGAAAATATAAGATGAACAGTTAAAAGAAAAAGAGAAAGGAGGAACAGAAGAACAAACAAAAAGGTGACAGGGAGAGGTCCCACTGCAGAGTCCATAGTGAACTGAGCTGTGCAGGATGGGGAGGAGGAGCTGGAGTGGCCTATCCCAGGCTCGCACCATAGCAAGTCTGCAAGCCAGTTGTCAGGAAGTGAAAGAGGGTGTTGGGGTTCTCTAGAGTAACAAAGTGTGTGTGTGTGTATGTGTGTGTGTGTGTGTGATTTATTAGAATGACTTACAGGCTGCAGTCTTAACTAATCCAACAATGACTAGCTGTGAAGGGAAAGTCCAAAACTCCTTTAGTTGCTCAGTCCACTAGGCTGGCTGTGTCATCTGGTCTTCAGTGTACACTGGAATCCCAAAGAAGTAGGCTGTGCTATGGAGGATGTGCCTCCTGTCTTAGGGTCAAGTGCTGTGGTTAGACACCACGTTCAGAAGCAGTGTAGGGATGAAAGGATGTATTTGGCTTATAGATCTTGAATCATAGTCCATGGAGGAAAGCCAAGGCAGGAACTCAAACAGGGCAGGAACTGGAGGCAGGAGCTGATGCAGAGGCCATGGAGGAGTGCTGTCTACTGGCTTCCTCCTAGTTCCACCTTTCTTTTCTTTCTTTTTTTTTTTTAACTTTAGACTTGTTTTTTGTTTTGTTTTCATTTTTCTATTCTCTCATATGTTATTACATCCTGACTGTAGTTCCTCCTCCCTCCTCTCCTCCCAGTTCCTCCCTCATCTTCTTTCCCACCCAGTCCATTCCTCCCCTCTTTACCGTCAGAAAAGATCATGCCTCCCAGGCATATCAGTGAAACATGGCATATCAGTTTGCAATACGTCTAGGCACCTCCCTTCATATTAAGGCTGGAAGAGGTAGCTCAGTAGGAGGAAGAGGGTCCCGAAGCATCAACCCGCTTTCTTAGAGACTCCAGCCCACAGTGGGCGGGCACCCCCATATGATTTTTAATTATGAAAGTGCCCTACAGGCTTGCCCGCAGTCCGATCTCATGGAGACATTTTCTCAACTGAGTTCCCTCCTCTCTGATGACTATAGCTTGTGCTAAGTTGATATAAAACTAGACAACACTAATCCTGTGAGTTAGAATCCAGATGGTCAAATGGGCTTTTCAGTAAGCCCTCAGGAGATGAGGGAGCCTAGGACAAGAAAGACTCCCTATTGGATTGGGTTGTGTGACTGTCTTAGGATGGACCAGGTCAGGTCAGGTGAGAAGGAGCAGAAGAGGATTTGCATTGATGGGCAGGGCTAATGAGACTAGGTCTAGGTGTGATGCCAAAGAAGAGGGTTCTCGAGGAGAGAAATAGTGGTCAGGGACGAAATCCCCGAGCAGAGTCTTTAAGTGATAGGCAAGACAGGAGCCCTCTCTAAGGATCACTGAGTTTCATTCTTTAACATACAACATGGCTGTGTCCTGAGCATCCCTTAGGCACAGTGAGTGGCCTTCAGACCAGGAGCTTCAGAGGTAGTGTTAGTCCAGAGCAGGTAGCTAACACAACATCTTGGTCTGTAGTATGTCCTGCAGGCCAGGGACTGGGGTAGGTGTTCTTCTCTCCTACCTGGGAACCAGCGTGGGAGCTCTTCCTTCTCTCATTGGTTGCTTCAACTTCCAGAGTCTTA
Organism: Grammomys surdaster; assembly: GCF_004785775.1. NCBI lineage: Eukaryota > Metazoa > Chordata > Mammalia > Rodentia > Muridae > Grammomys > Grammomys surdaster. The sequence goes on along the minus strand of NW_021620577.1, from coordinate 2,249,026 downwards.
ATTGCTGTGAATCTTCTGTGAACTTTTCAGTTTCAAAGAGAATTATTTATGAGTATCTGTCTGTATAGATGAGGCATGTAGTATCTGTGTCTGTATGTATGAGGCATGTAGTGTATGTATGTATAGATGAGGCATGTAGTAATGTGTCTGTCTGAGGCATGTAGTATCTGTGTCTGTATGTATGAGGCGTGTAGTATCTGTGTCTGTATGTAAGAGGCATGTAGTATGTGTCTGTATGTATGAGGTATGTAGTATGTGTCTGTATGTATGAGGCATGTACATGTAGTACCATGGACACCAGGAGAAAGAATCACATCCCCGGAACTGAAGGTAAATGTGGCTGTGATGTGGGTACTAAGAGTAGAAGGCAGACCTTTGGGAAGAGCAGCCAGTGCTCTTAACTGTTGAGGCATCTCTCCAGCCTGCAGACCTTTTATGTTTACTTTGTGCTGAGACAGGTGGGGTCCCCCTGGGTTATGATGAAGAGCGTGTTCAGTCTGCTTTACCCAGCTTCATCATCTCTTCAGGAGGATTCCCTTTCAAGCTCCAGCACAATGTTGTTGGCAGAAGACATGGATGTGTCCAGTCATAGTTTCATGTCAACAGTTGTATGTATTTTTATATAAGGGTATAATTAAACGCATGTACACATGTATATGTGTTGTCTTTCCAAAGACTTGTTGGTGTGTTTTGCAAACTGGTTATCTTGGTTGGCAGCAGTAAGTTGTAACTGACATAGGAGAGTGCCCCAAGGGCCTATCCATGGCCACTTCTGAGCCTCCCGCACAGACTGAGGACTGCGGCTCGGTCAGTCACTCAAGTCACTGTGTGGGCCAGACACAGCCCACAGCCTGGCCAAATTTTAATAAATGAGCCCTTAACTCCTGCCTCCTGTTCTCTGCTGCATCTTAGAGTCTTGGCTTCAGGAGTGTTCACTTCTATTCTTCTCTCCTAGTTTCCCTATGTCACCCCTGCCCCCCATGAGCCAGTGAAGACACTGAGGAGCCTGGTAAACATTCGCAAAGACTCTCTCCGGCTTGTGAGGTAATTCCTTTAGTGCTGCCCTCCTGGGGACCCTGTATAGTGCAAGGCTTTGGTTTGTCCTTGGGAAGTGGGCCAGGGGTATTTTAAGGGCCCAGTCTCTGTTCTCATATGCATTCAAAATCTGTAACAGGACCCTGAGTCATTAAATGAGGGGTTCTCCCATCCACAGCAGTCGTGTCTCAGAGTTACTAGCCCTGTTCTAGAAAGCACTGGAGGCCAAGGAATAATCTCAAGTTTCCTGCTGTACCTGGGATGGCTACTGCCTGTTGTTAATAACATACAAAATTGCTTTAAACTCAAGACATCCACACCAAGAACACTTATTCCTTGTTTCTGGGGACAGGGAGAAAGGGGAGCAGACTATGAGTTATAGGCCTTACGCTACAGGAACAGGCCTCCTTCCTTTGCTAGTAAAGCAGACTTGTCTAAGCAGCCAACTTTATGCCCCACAGCTGTGTGGGCAGGCCAGTTCTTGGGACTGTGGCTCCTTACCTGCCATCTTCTGCTCACTTTTGGTAGGTACAAAGATGATGCAGACAGCCCCACAGAGGATGGTGAGAAGCCCCGCGTGCTCTACAGTCTGGAATTCACCTTTGATGCCGATGCTCGTGTGGCTATCACCATTTATTGCCAGGCGGTGGAGGAGTTCGTGAACGGCATGGCAGTGTGAGTCCCTGGGCAGCTCTTTGGGTTCTACAGGCTTTGCAGTATCCTTTCCATTGGCTCAGTACACACAGCCTTTCCCTTTCCTGCAGGGCATTGGGCTGAAAGGTCCCCGCTGCTGATGGTGGCTTGGTCTTTCTGGTGATCAGCCCCCTCCAGAAGCCTCCATAGACCTACCTCCTTTATAGAGAGACACCCAGCACCCGGAAAACTTCAAGAGATTGGGAGTTCTATGCCAGGAGCTTGAGCAAAGACCAAATATATGCATTTTGTTATGTCACAAAATTATGATTTTGAACTTTGGAGATTTTCTTTAAAATATGAACAGTGACACTCTTAGGAGTTTGCACTCTGCAACCACAGCATGACCTCAGCAGGGCGGTCTCAGCAAGAAAGTCAACCCTGCCCTGAGTGGCTTCACAGATGGGTTGAAGCAGAAGACCTTAGAGAAGCTCAGATATGGATTTGGGAGGGAGGAGGACTTTGAGTGTTTTTCAACTCTGCCTGCTTTATGTGATCAGAGCATGTAAATTCTTATACCGAAGTTACCTCTGCTGGGAATGAGGTTTGGGGAGTTCAGCTTGTATGGGTGCTGTCTTTGAACAGCTCCCCATACAGTATGGGGCATGGTAGCTGCTCACAGCTAGCTGCTGGTTAAGAAAACTCGAGGCTTTCCTCTAGGACTCAGGACTGGGCCTGGGCCATCTCAGATCCCTCCTGAGTGGTGCACAGTAGGGCGGTAGTGACTTTCCTACACTCGGTTTTGTGAGGCTCCACTGTGGCCTAAGCAGTGGGCTACTAAGTTACTTAATGTTAACAGTACTCCAGTGTGTGATGACTGTCAGTAGGGAGTGTTCCAGTGGCCAGCATAAGCCCTGGGGTGAACTACCAACCTGCTACAGCCTGAGGCAGTATGACCCTTGTGTTGTAGTAACCTCTCTGGGCCTCCACTGTGATGACAGTTGAGAAGTAGAGCTCCCGTTTCTGAGTTGTCCTTGGGAGTAGCTGCCATAGCAGATGAGCCCTGGATTCAGGTGCTTTGGAGCTGCTCCAGAGGAGGTGAGGACCACAGTGCAGTGGGCTCCCACGCAGCCCATCCAGATCAGCAGTTCTCTGTTGTGCCCTATGAGATATATAAGAACAGTATCCTGCTGGGCTAGATAGATGGCCAGCTAAAGATGGCTGCCCAGAAGTCCAGTCCTGGTAGACCTTTTCTGAGACCTGCATGAGGCCTGTTTGCCTCCCATGTAGCTGGCTGGCATGACACCAGCACCAGATCACCAAGACAGAGAAAGAGGAGGCTCCAGGCCTTAGAGACTGTGCTTGGAACTATAAACCTGGCCAGCAGGAATTCTGTGTCCTGAGTTACAGGACAGGCAGTCCTCCTATTCCTTTCTTGGCCCCCTTAACTTTCTGTCAAGAAATTTGAAGTAGGGTTCTGGAGTCCCACAGCATATAATTGAAGGCCAGAATACTGACATTCATGTCTTGGGCTGGTCTTTTCAGTATGCTCAGGCTGGACCTCCCTGTGGGGCTCCCTCCCACACTGGCACTGACAGTCAGGACAGCAGGGACGTCACCCAGCTTCTCAGGCTCTTTCTGAGTGTGGCCTTTGTCCTAGAGACCTAGAGAAGCCCTGGGACAGTACACATGTGGGGTGGGAACAGCCAGGGTCATGGCCTGTATTCGTGAATGGGGACACTGGTTCAGCTCTCTTGTTTTCTAATGATCAGCCTGGGGTATGAGATGCGCTTCTGCATGAGGGAAAGGATGGTCCTTGAAGCATCGTGGGGACTAGCAAGACAGGAAGATAGTCTCTGAGTCACTAGAGTAGAGCTTCAGTGGACCAGCATGGTGCCTCAGGAACATTCCACTCAGGAGGAGGGCAGGACGTTTCAGAACATGACTCACATTGAAGCGAAGGCCTCACACTGTGTGGGAACGCCTGAGAAGCAGGCAGCTGGGAGCAAGGATTGGGACAGGGAGTGCTGCACTATGATCACTCAGAAAAAGCAAATGCACCAAACACCTAGTGGGCATGTTCTTCCCATCCAGAAGGCAGCAGAGATATCAGGCTGGTGTGAGCCCTGGAAGAAATAGCCACTTGATATGACTGGGCAGCCTCATGGTGAGCAGAGTTGGCAGTGGGAGGCTCTTGTAAATGCAAGGGCCACTTGACCAAACGGGCTGCTTCCTGTTTCTATCTGGGATGGCTGAAGCTCTCAATCCCTATAGATCAAATGGCTGCCAGTTCAGGGAAGTAACAGGAAGTGGGAGGCTGGGTGAGGGACCCATGGCTTCTCAGTAGTCAGATGGCTGCCTCCCTCGCTACCCTCAGGTACAGCTGTAAGAACCCTTCTCTGCAGTCTGAGACCGTCCACTACAAGAGAGGCGTTAGCCAGCAGTTCTCCCTGCCTTCTTTCAAGATTGACTTCTCCGAGTGGAAGGATGATGAGGTAATCCTGGGGAACGCCCATGGTGCACAGACATACATGCAGATCAAACACCCATGCACATAAAATGTGAAAAGGAAAACAAACGAGCATGTCCTCTGGCTCCCTCTGGTGGTAGGCGTGTGTCCTCTTCCACTGTCACTTGTCCTGGGCTACTCAGAGGGAGCTCTATAAGCATGGGGGATACCATGGGGAGAGAGGAGGACAGACCCACAGTGACTGCACACCATCCCCAGCCACTGGTTCTGGGCTGAGCTCACCCAGCACAGCTGGCTCCTTCCAGGACACTGGAGTGAGCTGACGAGAGCATGAGAGTGCCTGGAGGCACTCAGAGTGCACGCAGGCTTGCTGCTCATCAGCGTCCAGCCTCAAGTGGACGCCAGGCTCTGCTCTTGTAGCCAGCTTACCTGACTAACACCTGAACAAGCAGTTCCTGCAGGAGAGGCTCTTCTTGGTCTTAGCTTATGACTTCATAAGGGCAGCATGCTGCCAACATCGGCATTGGCGGGAGCTCTCTGGAGTGGCTTCTTATGTCCCAGTTTGTGGGAAATGCTCTTCTAGGTGATGTACCCACCCTGTGGTTCCAAAGTGTCCCTGCCCAGCCTGTTGCTGTGACTGCCCACATGGCCATCTGCTGCTACCCTTCTATTGCCTGTATCCTAATTCCAAACAGAGGAGGAATTGTGTTGAGTCAAACATGTTGTCCCAGGCATTGGGCTCAGCGTTGCACTTAGAGCAGCTTCTGTTCCCCTAGAGATGAGAAGCAGGCTCAGGTTGAGTTTGTTCACTCAGGTTGAGTGAATGACCACAGGACTGAATTGGAAGCCAGCATTCTGGGTATGGCTTCATTCCTGCACTGTGATGGAATGTCATAAACAAGGCAACCTTTAAAGGATACCTTTAATAAGGGGCTTCCTTACAGTTTCAGAGGGTTAGTCCATGACCATCACAGTGGGAGCATGGCAGCAGGCAGGCATGACGCTGGAGCTGGAGATGAGAGTTCACATCTTAGGAAAAGTTTCATGCAGAGAGACTGGGAGGGTACGGGTTTTTGTTTGTTTGTTTTGTTTTGGGGGGTTGGCTTTTTGAGATGGGGTTCTCTTTGTAATAACTCATAGAAATCCGCCTATCTCTGCCTTCCAAGTGCTGGAATTAAAGGTGAATGCCATCACTGCCTGGCTTGGAGTCAGAGAGAGAGGGGGAGGGAGGGAGTGTGTGTGTGTGTGTGTGTGTGTGTGTGTGTGTGTCTAGGCATGTGTGTAGATGAGGTTAACATTGAACTCACAGAGATCTGCCTGCCTGGGATTAATGGTGTGCACTACTATTGTTTGAGACAGGGCCCTTTTGCCTCTGCCTCCTGAGTAACTGGAGTCAGAGATGTGCACTACTCTATCTGGCCCATTGACCATTCTTCCAGTAATGCCTTAGTGAGAGTAAATGGAAATGTCTCTGCTTTCCTGAGATACCAGGAGGGTTCTGGAGACTGGGTAGGCTGAATTTTGTCCCTTACAGCTTTGTGACAGGAACAAACAGGAACTGAGAGTGTTTCCTGGAAATGGCCTACAGGTGTGGATCAGGTGACAGGTACTGCTCTACTATCCGGTGCAGGGTGAGAGCCAGGGACTCCAGGACAGTAGGTCCTTGTGAAGAGATGGGGACCTGTTCTATCCCAGGCTGCTGTCGTGTGGTGGGTAAGGATGGAACCCTATCTGGGAGAAGGCAGCTGCTGGCCTAGAAAGAGAAGCGTGGACCAGGCAGTCTCTCTAACTCGTTGCTCTCATTCCGTCTCTGGTGGGGCTTAAGCCAGACACTTTTCATTAAGCAATTATCTAATGAAATTTCACCTAAAACAGGAGACGGGACGACAGCACTGCTCACAGTGTTCACAGTGTCAAAACTACCCATGGATCAACAACTTAGGAATAGACAAATACAATGTGCCTTACCCACCGCCTAGAATAACTCTGCAACATAAGAAAGGAATGGAATTGTGAGTGAAATTAGAAAACATGCTCAATGAAAAAGCTAGGCATAAAAAGATAGGCTGGGCAGTGGTGGTGCACGCCTTTAACCCCAGCACTTGGGAGGCAGAGGCAGGTGGATTTCTAAGTTCGAGGCCAGCCTGGTCTACAGAGTGAGTTCCAGGACAGTCAGGACTACACAGAGAAACCCTGTCTCAAAAAAACAAAACAAAACAAAAAGATAGACACTAAACGGTCCACTGTAGGAACTGTCCAGAGCAGGCACACCCACGGCTATGGAAAACACATGAGTAGTTGTCAAGGACAGAAGAGGTGGAATTTCTGTTTGGAGAGGCAGTCAGGAGCTATAAGGTATGTGTGGTTTAGTGGCCCTTAGTGTCCTTGATTCCATCTGTCTGCTCCAGCTCAGGCTGACCAACTCACTACCTGATGTCTGTAGACCTGACCATTTTTGCTTCCTTTCCTCAGCTGAACTTTGATCTGGACCGGGGTGTGTTTCCAGTCGTCATCCAGGCTGTGGTGGACGAAGGAGATGGTGAGCATTGTTGGTCTTTCCTCATCTTCAAGTGTGCAGAACCTATGGGAAGGAAGTGGCTTCCTTCTCCCTGAGTCATCAAAGGACCTCCTCTTCTGGAAACAGGGTGTCTGTCATAGCCCACATATAGGTTCATTGCTGTGCAACAGCTTGGGAAGTGGAATTTGAGATGAGGGCAAGGACAGGAGTGGACTCTGGGCCCTGCCAGTGCTGTAGGGAAAGGGAGAAAGTCCCAGCCATGACTCACGTTGGCCTCCCTTCTCTTATCTCACTGCTTTAGTTGTGGAAGTGACTGGCCACGCTCATGTGCTCTTGGCTGCCTTTGAGAAGGTAAGTGCCATCCTAGCCACCACCCTGTAACCTGGGAGCTTGGGCAGGCAGTGGTGAGGCAGAATGTTCTAGACAAATGCCAGCCCCGTAGGACCCTCAAAAACCTGCCAGCACAGGCTAGGGTGCCTGAATGGAGACCCCTGCCACAGACTAGCTTTCCTTCCTCCAGCCACCATCCTTTTCCACCAGGTTCCGTATCCTCGTGTACCACCAGGCACTGGTCACATCCTGGCCTGGTATGTGTGTCTACCTCACTTATGATGTATTCTTTTCTTTTCCTCCTGCTGGCTGCAGCTTGTAGTTCAGGTAGGGATAGGCAGATTTCCATCCCCACAGGAGGCTTTTCCTGATCGCTGTGGATAATTGTTTAATGTTACTACTTGTGTCAGGGTAGAAGTGGCCTTGAACTTGTCACCTCAGAGCTAGCTGACACCACGTCTGCAGTGTAGACGCTCGGTGAACAGTGCTGAGGTGGATGAGGATCTGCCGCCTGCTACAACAACCCCAGGCCTATACACATAGATAGTTGTCCTCATCTGTCAGAGGTTTGGGTGTTATGTACCTGCTGATAACATCCCCCAAAGACTCCACCCTCCCTTAGGCCCTTTGCCTTTCCATAGCGCTGCAGCTAAAAACATAGCACCAGGCTGGAGCCGAGGGTACAAGGACCCCAACAAGAATGGGTTGGGATTATTTGGGAGATAATCTCACATCTCATTTTCTGCTGACTCATCTTGAGTCCTGCTGACTTGGGGTTCTTCACCAAGGTATGCTTTCAGTGCAGAGCCCATCCTACTGTGACCCAGGTCTCTAGATCTCTGGGATCCGCACAGCTTTGCCAGTTTGTAGTAAGCCTTGGAATGCTCTTTTGGGCCAGAAGTGCAGATGACATGAGTGAGCTGGCCCCCACTTCTTGAGCACCCCATGTTTGGACCTTTGTTGGGAGAAGTGCTCATAGCAGGATCTGGTGAGACAGATGGGCTGTCCCTCAGAGGTATTTATTCAGTGCTTGCAATTTAAAGCTATGTAAAAAAACTTTGTTTTGTAGTACAATGTTCTAGAGATTTCTATAAGTATCCACAAAGTTTAATAGACAACCCCGAGTGCTGGTCTTGATTGACTCAGAGTGTAATTAGTGTCATTACAAAAACCTCAGCTCTAAACCCCTATAAACTTTCCCAACTTTGAGAGTCTGTTTCCCTAGATATCACTAAACACTTCTGTTTTATTCCATTTTGTCCTTACATTTTTAGCTTTCTGAGTGTGCTTTGTGTCACCTTCCTCACTATGCCATGCCCGAGAACTTTTGTATTCTTGCTTCTGCGGTGCCAGGAAGTAGCTTGTCACAGTGAGAGTGTGGCTGAGCAGCTTCAGCCTGTGCATGCCGAGAGCCGCTCAGGACTGTTGGGTTCTGCAGGAGTGTTGAAGGTGCTCCAGGCACTGTAGAAGGCAGGCATGTGGTCACAGATGCAGGTACTGTGGCCTGGCTCCTGTCTTCACCCTCTTATTTTCAGCCTTCACCTAGCTGGGCAAGAGTGCTGGGAGGGGCCGGTTTGAGATTAACTGTGTCTCTCTCCTGCAGCATGTGGATGGCAGCTTCTCCGTGAAGCCATTAAAGCAGAAGCAAATTGTAAGTGCCAGACATCATGGGCCTCTGGGTTGCAAAACACACATAATGCACCTGTGAACACATGCCCAGACTCCATGGGCTGTTCTTTCTGGACATGGGTAGCTGCTTGCTTGAGTCTGCCCTGTTGTACTCTGGGGTATTGGAGTTTGTGTTTTGTGTGTGTCGGTTACATAGCTACTTGGTGCTACAACAACTTATGTAGATCCCAGCGTCCTGCCCAGTTTGAACCATGGTGCACGGATTGTAGTTAGTTCTTGGTGAGTGTTTGCTAAATGAGTGGGTAGAGGAACTAAGGAAAAATGGGAAGCAGAAATATGGCAGCTGCCTCTTGCTTAGAAATTACTGGAAATAGAGCAGCACTGGGAAAAGACTTTAATAGACAGTGTCAGCATGTGACGGGAGGAATCCCAGGATACAGGGGAGACTTGGGGTAGCTTTTCTTGGAAATCACGTTTTGTGATCTTACATAGGACTCCATTTGAGACTTCGAGACCTTTATCATGAGATTGATTGACAGGTAGAGTCTGTGTTCCAAGGCTATGGTAAGCAGTTGTCCTGTGTATAGCTACCTAGATAACAGAGACCTGTTTAAAGTTACAGGATAGGATAGAGTTTATTAGCCTTTAAAGAAGAGACAGAGTGAATCCTGCTTGGTAGGTTCAGATCCTAGTGATATTAGGTAGGCAGAAGACCCTACTTATGGTTGGGGCACTTGTCCCCTGAAAGCCAGCTAGTAGGATCCTGGCTTTCTGGAGGGATGCCGTGGTCCATGGAACTTGGGAATCAGTAACAGGACACTTTGGGACAGGTCAGCATGAGGCCTTAAAGTCAAAAATGACTGGTTTTGTGTCTAAGACTAGACATGACTTTTCATGTCTTGTGGAAACAACAGTCACATGGCTTGCTTTCTGCTGCCTACAGACAGCAGCTGTAGCCCTCTTATGAATGACAGAATGGGTCCAAAGTATTTGCTCTCTGGCAGTGGGGATGATTGTGGGCAGCTTGGAGGTGGGCCTTCTGGGATGGATGGATGCATGGTTGGATGGTTGCATAGATGGATGGATGCATGGTTGGATGGTTGTATAGATGGATGGATGCATGGTTGGATGGTTGCATGGATGGATGCATGCATGCATGCATGGTTTGATAGATGCATGGATGGATGGATGGATGGATGACGGATGGATGCATGGATGGATGGATGGATGGATTCATGCATGGATTCATGCATGCATGGATGCAAGGATGTGACTACTGACCCCATTTTCTACTCTCTGAGTTTCTAGCTGAGCTCAGCACAGGGCAGGGTCTCCTGCCTCTTGTTCCTGGCATCTACCCTTCCTCAAGAGGAGGGGTTCAAGTAGTCTCACAGATTTTCTAGCCACAATTTCCCTGGGACATGTGGAGATGATCTAGGTAGAAAAACCCACTAATGGAGACTGACCAGACCCCAGCACATCTTTCTGCTCTGTAGGTGGACCGGGTCAGCTACCTGCTGCAGGAGATCTATGGCATCGAGAACAAGAACAACCAGGAGACTAAGGTGCGTGCTTGTGGGCAACTCACCTGGGCTCCAGGCTAGCCACATGCCTAGGTTTCCATCTGCCTTTCAGAAGCCTACTCACTGGGTAACTTGCTGAGGTTTCCTAGGCCCAGAACCCACAAGGTTTGATGGGAAAGAGGCCTTTCCCTAGAGGGTTAGGGCCCATGCTCCCTCATTTTTCCTTAATTCCTTTTTAGCAGTTAAGCCAAGTAGAGTTTTGTGTCTCTGGGACTGACTACTTGAAAACAGCAACTGAAACAAGGACAGTTCATTCACAGATTTACAAGTGCCAGTATACCATGCAGACAGTGAGGTGGAGCAAAAGAGCTCCTGTCATGATAGCCAGGAAAGAGAGACAAGAAGGGCTAGGCACAAGCTCCCTGGCTCTCCAAGCACTTGCCTTTAGTGGCCCACTTCCTCGAGTTCCCAGAATCTTCCGATAGCTGGGTGTCAGAGCCTCCAACACATAAGCCTTTTAGACAGACACTTCATACATCCCAATAACAGCAGAAGACAGCCATTTTTTGATTGTGTTTTTTTTTTTGTTTGTTTGTTTTTTAATGTTTTGTCCTTTCTCCAGCGTGTTTGAATCACTAAATTGTCCTGGCAGCCTGGGTCCAGCGACCTTCTGTCTCTTCTTCCCATGTAGACAGGACTGCATTTGGGCTTTTCCTCATTGGCTAAACTTTCCCTGTCTCCTGGTTCCCAGCTCCTCACAGACAGCTCTCTAGACTGGTAGGCAGACAGACCTTCCAGACAGTTCTAGAAGCTGATGGTGGAGGTTCAGCAGGACCTGGGAAATGCAGCAGAATAAAATGGGAACCTGGTTGCTTCTTGCATTATTATTTTAAAGATTTAATGATGTAAATCAATTTGTTGACTATTTTATGAGGGCTAGAACAATTTTTTTTCACACGTGTATATGTGTTTGTGTGCGCGCGCGCGTGCATGTGCGTGTAAGTCAGAGGACAGTATATGGGAGACAGTTCTCTCTTCCACAATGTGAGTCCTAGTGGATTGAACTCAGGTTGTCAGACTTAGTAGCAAGCATCTTTACTTACTAAGCTGTCTTGGTGATCCAGCCAGACCTCCAGGTTTTAAAGCCTTTGAAAGTCAGCTTGGTGTGGTAGTACACACCTGTAATCTCATCTCAGCACACAGAAGGCAGAGGCAGGAGGAGAGAAAGCTGAAAGTTTGAGACCAATCCACTGTACCTAGTGAATCACAGGTCAGCCAGAGCTAATAAACAAGACTAGAAGCAACACCAACCTTGATGTGGCATCAGGAGAGCTGGACATGGCCCGAGCTGGGAAGGCAGGGCAGTTGGCCAGGGTGAGCCTGTATTGCTCACTTGAATTGACACCAGGGTCACTTAGTATTTTTGGCTTTAGGAGCCACCTGTGATTTTTTGTTTGTTTGTTTTTTGTTTTGTTTTGTTTTTCGAGACAGGGTTTCTCTGTATAGCCCTGGCTGTCCTGGAACTTACTCTGTAGACCAGGCTGGCCTTGAACTCAGAAATCCGCCTGCCTTTGCCTCCCAAGTGCTGGGATTAAAGGCGTGCGCCACCACTGCCTGCCCCACGTGTGGTTTATTTGTTTGTTTTTAAAGATTTTTTTGTTTTATGTATGTGAGTACAGTGTCACTCTCTTCAGACACACTGGAAGAGGGCATCAAATCCCATTATAGATGGTTGTGAGCCACTATGCCTTTGCTGAGAATTGAACTCAGAACTTCTGAAAGAGCAGTCAGTGCTCTTAATCGCTGAGCCATCTCTCCAGCCACCACCACTACCACCACCACCCCCCCCCCCCCGCCTTTGTTTTTTAAGATAAGTTCCCTATGTAACTCTTGCTGTCCTAGAACTCACTGTGTAAAACATGCTGGCCACAAGTTTAAACAGATCTACCTGCCTCTGCTGAGTACTGGAACTAAAGGTGTGTGCCATTACACCAGGGTAGCCATCTGCTTGCTCGCTTGCTTGCTTCCCCTCCCCTCCCCTCCTCTCCCCTCCCCTCCCCTCCCCTCTCCTCCCCTCCTCTCTCCTC
>NW_021620577.1:2158819-2236701 GCF_004785775.1 Grammomys surdaster | reverse complement strand
ACCCTCTTCCTTCCTTCCTTCCTTCCTTCCTTCCTTCCTTCCTTCCTTCCTTCCTTCCTTCCCTCCCTTTCTTTCTAAGATTTATTTATTTTATGTATATGAGTACACTACAGCTGTCTTCGGACCACATTAGAAGAATGCATTGGATCCCATTACAGATGGTTGTGAGCCACCACGTGGTTGCTGGGAATTGATTGGGACCTCTGTCAGAGTAGTCAGCCATCTCTCCAGCCCAGCCATCTGGTTTCTATGGCAGCTACTTGGTACTGCAGCTGTAGCTCAGAAGTAGTCCTGGATAGCGCAAAGGTGGTTATGTGTAGCAGTGTTCCAATAAAAAAGCAGGTTCAGGGCTGGAGAGATGGCTCAGCGGTTAAGAGCACTGACTGCTCTTCCAGAGGTCCTGAGTTCAAATCCCAGCAACCACATGGTGGCTCACAACCATCCGTAATGAGATTGGATGCCCTCTTCTGGTGTGTCTGAAGACAGCTACAGTGTACTCATAAATAAAATAAAATTTAAAAAAAAAAAAAAAGGCAGGTTCAGTTACCCTGTTCATGTTTAAGATATTTTCTTACTCTCCTTCCAGGTCCTGGTGTAGTTTCTGGAAGCTGATATAAATGAAAGTATTTCCAAGTTAGATCTGTTTAATAATTTGGCTGACTAGACAGTTCCAGCTATTGTAGACACCTGTGGTTCAGTGCTATCCTTCCTTCCTCTGCTTCTTTATAGCATCTAGAGTTGGGGGAGGCAAGGGTTCTCCCCTGCGTGCGAGCCTGGTACTCCCCCCATAGTGCTCGAGGAGCTCCATGTGACCCTGGTACCTCCTACTCCCTTTGCCACACAGTCTCTAGGGATGGTGGCACACATAAACACAGGAGGGGCTTGATCCAGGCAGCATCAGGCCCACCCTCAGGCTCTTATGAAGCCACTGACACACAGACATTTGTTTCCACAGCCGTCTGATGACGAAAACAGTGACAACAGCAGCGAGTGTGTGGTGTGCCTGTCAGACCTTCGGGACACGCTGATCCTGCCCTGCCGCCACCTGTGCCTCTGCACTTCCTGTGCTGACACGCTGCGGTACCAGGCCAACAACTGCCCGATCTGCCGGCTGCGTGAGCATACCCAGGGTTCTGATTGTGAAGATGCAGGAGATTTGGGGCTGCTCATTCCAGGCAGTTTGGGGATTGCCATTCCCTACTGTATGAAAAATGGAAACACCATGAGTTTTTCATGCAAGGCATGGTGCTGATCCTTCAGGGAAAGATTAGAAGGAAGATCGAGAAGTGATCAGAGGCAGAAGTGTGGTGACACTTGAACCAGGCAGGTTAAGCCCTGAACAGAATCTGTTGTCAAGGTGCCATAGGAACTGTTCTTGAAAAACCTTAAAGTGAGTCAAAAGCAGAACATTGTGGTGGGTAGAAAGTCGTAGATGATGGTCGGGTTGTTGCCAACATTGTAGACTCTAAGGAAACTCACCCAGGTTCATGGCTAGTAGTGTCAAAAATGGCTTCTTGGTGGAGTTCTGGCTTCTGCTCTTGATCTCACTGTCTGAAAGCAGCGTGTCACAGTGGTTGTCACTGAGAGTCAGGTGTGTGTCCATATAATGTGTGGGTTAGCACTGTAGCAGTTCCTTTGGGTCACGAGACAGGCTGCATATACAGAAAGGGAAAATATAGTGTCTGTTCGGGGGCTCCCAGTGACTCAGCTGAGGTAAGATGGAACCACAGGTACAGTTGGGTAGTTCATAGTCCGTTTTGCAAGGGAAGAAGACTGTTCCAGCCTGCGTTTCTGCAGGTCTTGGTACCCACATATGACAAAGGAGAGGTCCTATTCTTACATAGAGGATCCCCAGTGAACCAAGTGGCCAAGATTTGCTGCCTTTCTGGAGTAGTCCTTTTAGCACTGCCCCATTGCAAACCTATTATCCCGAATATACACGGCTGCGTAGGGCCTCTGTCTGTGAGAGGTGATAGTACTCCTGAGGCTGAGCACCAGGCCTGGCCTCCTGGGGCACTTGGAGTATGGTAGTGGGACCTGGAGGTCAGCAGGGTTGAAGCAAGTATGTGTCCTGGGCTGGGCTGCAAATATGGAGCTCTGAGTTCTACCCACAGTGCATGTCCTTCTTTTCCTGGTTGCTCTATACCCAGGTACAAGTGGTTGTGGAGAAGTGAGGCTGTTGTAGGAACCTAGATGAATGGTGTACAGGCCTTGTGTCTGTGTCCAATGCTGGAAGCACATGGGAACTGGGGGCACAGCCATTGGAGCGATGGGCTATGCTCAGGATGGCAGCTGTGTGGAGGGCTGAGGTTGGAGGGATGGGTAGAAAGGGCCCTGCTATAGGATTTGGAAAGTAGCAAGCAGAACTTCTGCAGGTGTGAATAGAAGGCCCACTGTCCTGTGGCCTGCTCTGATTGTGTGACACCAGGACACAGGCTGATGGCATACCTTACTTGATCCTGATTGATGGCCCATTTATCCTAGATTCATGGAGCTAACCTCTCTTCACTGTGTCTTTGGAATGTCACACTGTTTCCTGCTAGGTCACATTTGTGGACAGAGCTGGCAGTAGGAGATGACCTTTGTCCTAATTTGTCCCTTCTGCTCCATAACCAGTATCCATCCCAGTTGTCTTTGGTAGACGTCACATGTCCTTGCTCCTGTCTTGCCCCCTGAAGAGCTCACGGGGAGAAGACTGTAGTCTAGAGACCTCTGTGGTCTCCACTCTTTCCGCCCACTGGTATGAGTGGCAGCCACAGCTGCTGTTACGTGTAGAGGGGACCTTAGACAGCTATTGGTCTCTTAGCTGCCCTTAGAAATCGGCCAGTTCTCCATCTGCTAAGGATTCCCTCTGCTTTTGGTATGGAAACATGCTTCCTGTTTCTTGGCACTGTGAGTGGCAAAGTGTGATGGTGTCCAGTCTCTAGTGTCTCCCTTGCCTCTGAAGCTGCATCCCTCCTCACATGCTATTCTTACTTTCTGCCACAGCATTCCGAGCTCTCCTGCAGATCCGGGCTGTGCGGAAGAAGCCAGGGGCCCTGTCTCCCATCTCTTTCAGCCCTGTCTTGGCCCAAAGTGTGGACCACGATGAGCACTCTGTAAGTGCCTTTCCTCTTCCTTCTTCTTGTCTACAAGGTAGGCATGGCCTCTACAGCAGCGTGCAAGCTACTAATGAAGGACCAAGCAGTGCTGTGCTGACAGGAGCCTGCTGGGCAAGGGTAGACCTCCAGTGGTCCACCCACTTATAAGGAAAGCTTATTGCCTTAGGCAGCACTCTTTGAGGGGCCCCTGTATGTTACTATCTATGGGCTAGCTTCAGCCTCAGCCTGGAGCGCCCTCTACAGACTGCCTAGGTAGGCTTTGCTTCAGGCAGGTCAGGAAGGCCTTGTCAATTACAAGACCTACAGAGGGAGGCTTGAGTAACTAGATGAGACGCACACGGAAGTGCTCAGAGGTGTGAGAGTGACACCCAGAAATGGGTGGAGTCTGCAAGAGAAGGTCAAAGGCTAGGGCGGGGAAGGAGGGAGAGCGCAGTCTGGGCAAGGTCTTGTCTTTAGCTCCCATGTGCATCTGCCAGAGGGACTGGTAGCTTTTGAAGGGCTTGCCTCCACTTCAAGAGGAAAGAATAATAAGCTCTGTGGCCTGGACATCCAGGGACAAGGCCTTTGTTCCCAGAAGACCTGCTTCATGTATTTACAACCAGCAAGCTCAGCAGGTGGACTGTACTCTCCCACAGCAGACTTCTGAAAACTGAGCCAGCGGTTTTACTTTTTTTTGTTTTTTGAGACAGGTTCTTTCTGTAGCCCAGGCTGTTCTGGAACTCATTGTAGGCTAGGCTGGCCTCAAACTCAGAGAGCCACTTGCCCCTGCCTCCCAAGTGCTGGGATTAAAGGATATACCACCATACCTGCCTATGCCAGCATTTAAAAGCCTAGAAGTGTTCCATGAAATGTAGATTTTTTTTTTTTTTTTTTGGCCTCTCTTTCAAAAAAGGAGGCTTCGTTCAGGCCCCTGGACTAGAGATGTGGCATTCCTGCTGCAATGAGCGATCCCCTGTCACACACCCAGAGCCCCTGCAGCAGCTCTGCTCTCTAGCATACTGTGTGGGCTTTGGTTGAAGAACCATACTCTCACCAACCATGTGATTGCTGGTTGTAGGAGAAATGGCTCTGAGGTGGGGCTGCTCCATGAAGGAGGGGTCTAAGTGTTGCAGAGGGATCCACTGGTGCTGGGCAGTGCTGGGCTTGTTGGCTGGTTTTGCCCTGGTGGTTGAAGGTCAGATGGATCCCTTTCTATGTGTCCTCTTGTTCTGAGTGAGCCAATTGCAGAATAGATGCAACCTTGATTTGTAATTAGCCAGAAGCCCTACTCTGCCCTGGGAACCAGCTGCCTTTTGCAGGGTTCTGAGAACCTAAGTGGGTGCTTGTTCTCTGCCACCTGCCCTGTCGAGGCCATTTCTGTGAAGTACACAGATGAGGTCTCCAGAGAGTCATTAGGGAAAGATGAGGCTGACTGAGCAGCCACTCGCATGCCACCTTGGCCAAGACCTCTTCTTCTGAGGAGACCTCGACCATGAGTGGGTTAGGTTGAGGATGAGGATAGAACCCATACCCTTCTTCTCTGTGTGGGACCCACCCACTGCAGGGCTCCCAGAAACCGTTTGTATGCACAGGCAACCTGTGCAGAGAGAGCCCTGATGCACACACACTCTTTGTTGTGTTGAGTATGGTCTTAAGTCTTAAGACTGTAGTTCTGGAATTCCTGGGTGTGCTTGGAGGGCAGTAAACCAGAGGCCTGCCTCACCCTCTAGTCCCCATGCCATGTGGGGGTAGAAGTTTGTAAAACATGTGATTTTTATTTTGACAGTGTCCCTTTAAAAAATCAAAGTCGCACCCTGCCTCCCTGGCCAGCAAGAAACCTAAAAGGGAAACAGTAAGTGTGTTTGGTCATATAGCTCCGTTTTTTGCCTCAGCCCTTAATTTTAAACCAGCAAGTATGGGAGGTCATTCTAACCCCAAGCTCATATGTTTAACACACTTTGTCAAATCTGCTCTCCCTAGTCCCGGCATCCCTGCCCAGGAAGGGAGTTTTATGGCACAAGCAAAGCTGAAGGTCTGTTGTTCGGTGTCAGTGCCCGGTGGAAGCCAGCCCCGCCCGGCCCAGCCCTTCTTTCCAGCTTTGCTCGCTGTAGCTCCTGACTGCCCTGTTTCCCTTTTGTTTCTTGCTGGCGTCGGAATGGATGTTGAAGGTGGAACTGATAATGCGCTCCTTTTGGCACATGGCATTCCCGCATGCTTGTTCATCCTGCATCCTGGCTGGCTGTCTCTTGACGTTTGGCTCTTTGGGCCGAGGACTCTGGTTTTCTGATATTTTCCCTGCACCCCAGACATCAGATAGAGAGAGCAAAAGTCAGGGAGTGGCCTGAGTCAGTTGAAAGTTGATGTATCTGAGGGAAGAAACTTGGGAAACCATGAGTTTGTCCTTGATGGAGGGTGTGGGGCAGGAGGCACCACTTCACCTTTAAGTTGAAGGCAGGAGGGAACAGATGAGTTAGCTAGAGGACCAGCCTGGTACACACCACATGTTCCAGGGGTGTTACCCCATCCTGTTATTCACAGGGTAGCCACTTCCTGTGTGAGCACTCATGAGCTCTGCCCCTCTGCCTGGTTTGTGAGAGCCTGTGGGAGCAGTGCAGTGCAGTTGTCTACAGAACTCCACGGCCTGGCTGCTGTTCCCTGGAAGCTGGGCATGGTCCTTTCCCCTGACCCCTGCCAAACCCATCTACTCCTGATGAGAGGCTGCAGTAGCTAGCACCCACCCACATACCCACTGTCACTCTGCTTGTGGTCCCTGGAGGCCATACTTGCCCTGGTCTAGGGCAGCACTGGTTCTCCTGCCTCTGGCATGGCTCTGCTCTGCCTGTTCCTGAGTTCTGTTTTCACTAACCCCTCACACTTTCCAGTTCTGCAAGGGGGGAACAGCAAGCTGTGTAGGGCCTCGGTACGGATGGGGACAGTAGCTTTTGCAGACTTAATGATCACTCTGGACATCTGGGTGTGGGGATGTGTGCTAGAGCTGGTAGCCGAGGGAGTCTGGTGCAGGATGGCTTCCGTTCTGCACGGTAGCTTTTGACAAGATGGCGCTTAAGTCCTTGGAAGGTGGCATGATCAAGACACAGCCAAGCAGGTCTAGAGAGGAGAATGTCCCATTTCTGGGGTTTCATGGCTGTGGGCAAGGAGCCTGTCTGGTCCCTCCTCACTTGGCTTTGTTCCCACAGAGTTCTGACAGTGTCCCAGCTGGCTACGAGCCCATCTCCTTGCTCGAGGCACTCAATGGTCTACGGGCTGTCTCCCCGGCTATCCCATCAGCTCCCCTCTATGAGGAAATCACCTACTCAGGCATCTCGGACGGTCTTTCCCAGGCCAGTTGTCCCCTTGCTGGACTTGATCGAATCATAGAAAGTGGCCTACAGAAGGGCAAGACACAGAGCAAGTCTCCAGACAGGTGAGGCCAGTGTCCAATCTCTCTTAGTGAGCTGTGTCAGCACATTGAGTGAAAGCGGGCGTATGTAAGAAAGGGAGAGAGATCTGTGTGTGCATGTTAGATTTGCAAGGTTTCTCTGTGGTTTTACAGAACTTTATGGTACATTTTGTTCCTTGATACTCCCAAGTATCAACTCCCAACTTGATACTCAAAAGGCCCCCTGCAGCAGGTTAGACTCTGCCATAGTTGGGCATAGCCAGCACTGAGCAGAGCAGCACATCATGGAAAATTCTGGGCTGAGGCTCCTAGTGCTCACAAGGCCTCAAGCCACACCAATTGTTTGCTGTCAGTAAATTGTACAGGCCTGTGCCATGTCCCTGCCCAGGGAGCTGATTTGAATCTTGGAATTTTTGGCAGCTGGTCACTTAAGCATATCTCACCAAAGCAGCAGCTGCGATGGGGTTGCTGAGGTGTGAAGCAGGTGTACCTGTGTCTTAGTTAGGATTTCTCTTACTGTGATAAAACACTGTGACCAAAAGTAAGTTAGGGAGGAAAGGGTTTATATGACTTACACTTCTACATCTATGACATGAACTCAAAATAGGGCAGGAACCTGGAGGGAAGAGCTGATGCAGAGCCATGGAGGGTGCTGCTTCCTGGCTTGCTTCCCAGGGCTTGTTCAGCCTGCTTTCTTATACATTCTGGAGCACCTGCCCAGGGATGGCCCCACTGCAATGGGCTGGGCTCTCCCCATCAATAATTCATTAACCAAGAAAAATGCCAGGACAGACTTAAGCTCTACTCAGAGGGCTTGAGTCTGTACCAGGTTGACAATGCCAGGCAGCACACCCTGCTGCCACTGCTACCTATGTCAGCTGAGCCACATGTGTGCTCCCTTTCCAGGCTCTCCGCAGCAACTCTTTCCACTGCTTCTGTTGGTATTGGATGACCCTCAGCTTTCAGCAAGTTGTATCTACTGCTTTTATAGTAGCATGAGACTTAAATGGGTATTTTTGCTAGGTTGTCCTTTTCTTCTTACTGTTAATCCTATTTTTGGCTAGCATACCAAACAGTGGTAGTCACTAGCATTTCACACAGCTGTATCATTGTTGTGCTGGAGCTCCTCCCACACACCCCATCCTGGCTCCTTTCCTCTCCTTAAACAGCCTCATTTTACACACCTTCATTACCCTGCATTGTCACGGCCTCCTTTTGGCCTCTTCTCCCCCACACAGTCCCCTTCTGCTTTCACGCCCCATGTTAATATACTTATTAAGTTTATACTTATTAAAATCTGGATTCTGAAGCACATGAGGAATCTTAGTCTGGCTCATTTTTTAAAACATAATCTCTAGTTCTATCAGTTTTCCTGCAAATGACATCAACTAATTTATTTGGTTTGGTTTGGTTTTCCAGGACAGGGTCTCTCTGTGTAGTGCTGGCTGTCCTGGAACTCATTCTGTAGACCAGCCTGTTCTTGGATGCAGTGATCTCCCTGCCTCTGCCACTGGCATGCTGACATTAAAGGCATGCGGCACCACTTCCTGGCAGTCTTCCTCTTTTTGAGTCCTCTGAGACCCTCTCATGCAACCTTGACTGCTGGCCTCGAGCCCCGATTCCCCTGGTTCTCTACCGTGTGCCACACAACTCAGGCTGTATTTCTTCTGCAAACTGCCTTGAATTCCTTTATTGATTGGATTACTTGCTGTGTGGAGAATAACTTTTTGTGGTTCTATGTGCCCTCAATATTGATCTCCTGTCAGAGGTGGGTCTTGTGTATCTGTGTGTTTCTGGAGGGTCATGTGCGTGCCAGGCCAGGGTTCTACCCCAGAGCTCCAGCTCCATCCTCAGCATCACAAGGGGCTCTGGCACCACATTCCTCAGGCTGTCCAGGAGTCAGCCTTGCTCCCTTGGAGACTAGCATGGAGGCTGGCCAGTCTTACTATGCAGATGTTCTCATGGAGAAAACTATAAGGTATGCCTTCTGCAAGCTGCCCAGGCCCTTGTACTCTGTGTATATGGCAGAACAACTCCAGAGACACAGTCCCCTCTCCTGTTTGCTTGGGGCTCAATGTGTCTCTTCTTACAGTGTCAGGCCATTGGGCCTTTGCTGGTGTCCTTGTGCGGCCAGAGGATGCTGGGCAGGCCTGGCTCTCTGGTCGCTCAGGTCTGTGCTGAGGTACACCACTCCCTCGGGAACCCCTGTTGAGCAGGTTCACTTTTTGAATCTTTGCAGAAATGTCACCTCTCCCCCAGAGGCCTCTTACCTGTCTCCAGGAGTATATGCAGAGGCTGCTGGCCCGTGGCTTTTGTAGAACTGCATTCCTCATACAGCTGTCCTATAGCCCTGCTTCCTTCTTCCTCTCCCCAGCACCCTGCGGTCTCCATCATCCCCCATCCATGAGGAGGATGAGGAAAAGCTCTCGGAGGACTCGGATGCTCCTCTCCCACCAAGTGGTGTGGAGCTGGTGCTGCGGGACAGCAGCTCCCCTGAGGTGAGGCTTGCTTCTCAGGAGGCCCTGGCCAGCCTTCCCCAGGCCTTGCTCACTGATCCTGACCCCTCCCAAGCCCTCTAGGCAGTGCCACATCGATCCACAGCCACACGAGTCAGTGCCCTGACCAGGCTGGAGTGCCGTGTGGTAGAGTCACTTTGAAGCTTATAGGCAAGCCCACGTGTGAAGCCTAGCTTCTCGTGACATCTTTGCTTCCCTGTGGCATCTGCTGACCACTGCCCTCAGCTTAGTTCAGGGATTTAGCCCTTTTGACCAGAGGACGTTTGTACCAGAAGCCTTTCCTCTTCTGTCTTCTAGAGTTTTGGAACAGAGGAGGTGGATGAGTCATCCCTAAAGCAAGGTGAGCCACTTCTCCCAGGCCTGACCCTGAGCCCTTGGCAAGCTTTGGGTTCTGGCTAGGGACACACACCCCTTCACCCCTACCCCGCTCTTGCCTTCAGGAACCTGGACAATGAGTGTGCAGAGATGGTAAGGGCATTGTGACACTGGCCAGCATAGCATGTGCTGGAAGGTCTGCCCCAGTATGGTAGCCATTTGTCGTAATGTTTTTTTAGAATTTCCTGGCTGTCTCTTCCTGATGAATTGAGGACAGCTGATATCTCCTTACCTCCCTATACTGGAGGGCTTGATAGGTAGCCTAGGAGGCTTGGAATCCCCCATTCTTCTTGCTGGCAATGTTGGAGCCCCCTCAAGCCTGCCACTGCTTAGTCCTTGCCATGTTACTGCTGGACAGAAAAGTAAAGCAAGATTCAGGGCTGGCATCTAGGAGAGGCCCAAGGCCACTTGACTCAGACATGGCTGTAACTAGCAGTGAAGGTCAAGAATGATGATGTGCGCCCCCCTCCCCCCCAGCCTCCATGTAATTGTAGCTGCTCTGTTGTGTCCTACATCCTGCTGAGAAGTCCCCTCATATGAGGCCCACCTGCAGGAGGCTGAGGCCCTGGGTGTGAGTGGGGTAGCACCCTCTAAGAGCAATGTGGTCACTTCAGTCTTTCTAGCCTGGCCTTGTATTTCTGCCCTCTACCTCAGGCAGGGCCTCAGCTTCCCACCTAGGGCCTGGGCTCCTCCCAGTCTGCAAGCTCTTTACCTAGGCAGAAAAGTCTATAGGCGTTAGGAATTCAGGTTCAAGTTGTTGTGTAAGGCAGAACTAGGCATGGTCCTCAAGGCCACTCCAGAAGACTGCCCTACACCTCACCAGCCCTTGGGGTAATGGGGCCATTTCTAACTGCTCAGCTGCAAGGAAGAGCAAAGAATAGCTACTACCTGCCACCAACTAGACTGGTTTTGAAACAAAAGAAACCAAACTTCTTACCTTATGCATATGCCCACTGTGGTCTCTGGAGTTTATGGAGTCAGAGTGGACCACAAGGACATCTCCTACCTGTGGGTCCTGATTTCCTCTACCTGCTGCAGGGAGCCGAGTACCCTCTATTGATGATGTCCTGCAGGATGGCAGTCCCCAGCATCACGGTTGCAGCCAACCAGTCCCTCCTGCTGACATCTACCTACCAGGTAACATTTAAAATGTTAAATGTTAACATTTGGGCAGAGCCTTCTTCTGTCTCTGAGGGGGCAGGAGGAAAAGGGGAATCTCTGAGACCTGTTGTCCCTTTCAGAGTCTAGGTCCTCTCTGGCTCTAAACTCTTCTCTGCTAATCCCCACAGCAGGTCAGGCCTGGCTTAATCTGCCTTCTGGCTTCCTGCTGGCCCTAGGGTTCTTTCCCACCCTGGGTAAACTTTGCCTGAGGAAGGCAGGAAAAGCTACTTGCAAAAGGACAAAGTCCTTTCTCTGGTTTTCTTGCTACTTCCTGCTGAGGTTGCATTCTTTCATCCTCTGTGGCCCAGACCAGAGAGATGTTTGCCAGGGGCTGACCTAGGATACTGTCTAGGTGTACAGCAGCACATTCCCAGTCAGGCCTGAGGGCTAAATGTAGGGTACAGCAGTTGGGCCGCTGGCAGTGGGCCAGGAGCTTGCTGTTCTTTTCTGAAGGTTCTGGTACAGGCTGTTGCTTAGTTCTTCCTCTTTTCTGCTGGGATGAAGTCCTGAGCTTCACACTGGGAGCTTCAAATCTGGGGTAGAAGTGGGTCTCTCAGACTTACTGGTATTTGGGAATTTGGATAAACAGCCACTACAACTTGTAAGTAGCTACACCTTCTTAAAAGTAGCTACTTAAGGGAGCTGGGCTGCTTCCACATAACAGGAAAACTCCTTTGACACTGCTTCCTGCTGAGGCCAGTCTTGCTCACTCTTCCAGGGTCGCTTGGTGGATTGTGACATCCTTTGTCAGAAAGGATGTGAAGTAACTGGCCCATAGAGGCTGTTCAGGACACAGGGGTCATCAAATCATCAGGTGTGGGAGAGCAGCTATGGGTTGTCTTAGTAGATCACCATGGCCTATCCAAAACAAACCCATAGATGAAGTGTGTTTAGAACCAGCACATTCCATAGGGACACAGTTCTAGTATGTTCTTGGGAACACCTCAGGTATCTGTTGTTATTGTTAATTTGGCTAAGCAGGGAGTCAGGAGAGGTCCCTGGGCCTCTAGAGTCCCCAGTATGAGCTTTGCTCCTGCAGATGGCCTTGAGGGCACCTACACTGTCTAGCATAGAGTATTTAATCCCTGCTGTGGCCTGCAGCACATTAGGACTAGCCATAGAGACAACTGTAGGCAAAGGTCTTAGGCCTTGTTTAGGTCCACTAAGTAAGTGGAGGTAGTCAGCTATAGAAGCTATAGGAGAGGCAGGGTGTATGCACAGCTGCAGAAGGGCTAGTCTTGGCCAGCTCTGCACAAGAACTGCTTCTGGATCTGAGTCCCACTCCGAGAACCATTGGTTATAGAGGCTTACTCCAGGACAGTAGCCTGGATTGCTATCTCTGCACATTCTGTTGGAGCACCTCTGGAGGGTGGTGGAAGGGGTGGAAGCAGTTGTACATATCTGCATGTGTTTCTTACTCACACAATGGTACTCTCTTTTCTTCTGGCTTTTGTCTGATAAGGCTGCGTATCTTTTATCTTTGTAAAGAACATACATGTAGCTGGTATCTTTACTTTCTGACAGTTTTAGTACTATCCTCTGGATACAGCTGAATCCAGGTCTCCTGCAGATGGAAAGAACAAGACTGGGGGAAATCCATGAAACAGAGAGGGCTCTGCTGGGTCCTCTCCATGGTCCAGTAGTCTGGCTTCCATAGCCACAAGAGTTACCATCTGTGCCGTTACCATCACACATACATACGTCTCTCTCTTGGTTAGAAAGTTATCCAGGATCTATCCTGGTGATTCTTGTTGCAGCAGGTGATGTATGGATAGTCTGTTTCTAGATAGTTCCCACCCCTGACCCTAATGTTCATGCCTTTCTGCTAACTGAGCTCCGTCTGTCTCTCCCTCCTCTCTGCACAGCCCTGGGTCCTGAGTCGTGCTCTGTTGGTATAGAGGAGTAAGCTGGTACGTGATCTTTCCTCCACGCTTTTGGTGGCTTGGCTGGGTGTATCTGCAGAAAAGAGCCCAATTCCCCAAGGGGTGCTTTCTGGATCCAGAGTCCAGAGCCACTGATGGTTGCTGCACCTCTGTGTCTGAAAGGTGGCTTCCTGGCGATCCTGGCTTTGGAGCCAGAGGGTCTCCTACCTGGACAGTTGTCCATCCAGGCTCTTCTAAAGTGATAATGTAGGGTCCCTTGAGCAGTAACTCAGCTCAGGCTCTGGAGTTACTATCCCTGGTAGGAGGAAGGAGTTGGAGAGTCAGGGAGCCCTAGGAACATGTGCAGCAATGTCCTGGGGCCTGCACACAGTAGTCTGTGGTTTTAAAAAAACAAAATTCAGTACTGGGGATTGAACCTAGGTAGGCATCTACCGTTGAACTATATCCCCAGCCCTCTTTACTTTTTGAGACAGGGTCTTATTTTACAAAGCCCCCCAGTCTGGCCTTCAACTTGTTCTGTAGCCCAAACATACTTTTAATATACATTCCTCCTGCCTTAGCTGTGGTTATGGCTTTAAGCAGTAGTTCAGATTTGCACCAGTCATGGGAGGCCCTAGATCACCTGCTCCCATCAGTGTTTTAGTCTATGGGACACGTATGTCCTCCCAGGTCTGTTGTGTCCTGGGGGGACAGGAAAGAAGGTTCAGTGGTTAAGAGCACTGGCTTCTCCCCCAGAAGACGCTGATTTGATTCCCAGTACCCACATGACAGCTAACAACTCTTAGTAACTCCAGTTCCAAAGGATTGGACACCCTTATCTGGCCTTTGTGTGTACCATGCATACAACTTGTGCACAGAAATACATGCAGGCAAAACACTCATATTTAAAATGAAAATAAAACATTAAAAAATATAATACCAGGCATGATGGCACATGCCTTTAATCTCAGCACTCAGGAGGCAGAAGCAGACAGATCTCTGAGTTCCAGGACATTATGGTCTAGAGAGGGAGTTACAGGATAGCCAGGGCTACACAGAGAAACCCTGTCTCTGTTTTTTTGTTTGTTTGTTTGTTTGTTTGTTTTTTTGTTTTGTTTTTTTTTTTGTTTTTTGTTTTTTAAAGGCAAAGCAATTCCTCTCAATTCCTGTGCAAAGGGCATTATTCTTCATGCCTCCTTCACTTGTCACTGGCCTGTCCCCTTTCCTGGTATGCAGCCTTCTTGTGGACTGCTCAGCTTTTCTGTCTTGAGACCATCATTGCCACCGGGAACCTGTCCATCCCGTCTTTGAAACCTGCCACACCACACGCACAGTCTTAGGGACCAATGAGATTGGTGCCCAGTTGGAGAGATGCATGGCCACAGAGTAGCCCAGATTGCCAGTAAAGAAGCATCCATGAAAACTAGGCTGACAAGTGGGGACTCTTCTTTCTTCTTAAGGTTCTTACAGAGGGGCTAGCAGCCTTTCCTGCCAGGGTTCCTCAGAAGGATGGCATCATCGTAGCGGGGTTCACACAGCCTGTCTGGGAAGTACCTCGTTTGTGAGAGTAGGCGGCAACTCCTCTCCCATGAGCCAGAGATCCAGGCCTGGTGCTGCTTCTCTGGTTTTGGTAGGGTTCATGGTTTCTCAGAACTTGCTTGTCCCCCTATGAGCTGCACTCCTGAAACAACACTGCTATTTATAGCTTCTGTAGGAGGAAGGGGCAGCTGTGTTGGGGTTAGGTTGGAACTTAGGCCACAGATGGGAAATGCATCATAGGTTGCCTTTCTGGAAGCTATAGCTTCTAAAGTGGAGGGTAGAACTGGAGTTGTCCATGTCTCCAAATTCTGCCCTGGGATAACACTACACAGCATCATAGCACTGACCTCTGGGACTGAGCAGAGGGTCCTCTGTAGAAGACACACAAGCTCAGGCCCGCTTCTCCAGTGGGGCTTCTTGTCCAGGCCACCCAAGTTCCAGTTTCTTTGTTCCCACCTGCTCCCTTTCCTGTGCTAGAGTTGGTTAACCCAGTGGTAAAGCTCTTGGCTTGACTTGTATTTCTGAGGTCCAGGAAGTGTAATCAAGGGTAGGAGAACCAGTGGTCAGCAGCCCACAGCTACCCTGTGCATGCAGCTCTCCTGTCTGGTACTGAGGGATGATCTGTCCCAGGTATGGAGGACAGATGTAACTCATTGCCTAGGACTCAAGGGTCCCTAGCTTTCTATGAGGTCACATGTATTCTTCCTGCCAGATGGTATGTACCTAGGTTATGGGGTGGAGGGTATTAGGTGGTCCTGCCCCCATGAGGCTCTGGGTTGGTGAACAGATGCAAGACCACCAGCCAATCATGACCCTTCCTTCCTCTGCTCCCACCTACAGGATGGTCCACCTCCATGGAGACGCCACACAGCCTTGGCACTACCAGCTCCCCCTGGCCTCTGCTGAGTGGCTCTAGTCCTGAGCCTGGAGCTGCTGAGCTGACCCCACTCTGAGACTCTGGCTCCGCAGGCAGCGCAGAGCCCTCAGCATCCCAGATATTGCCAGCAGGCTTCCCTGGACCACAGCGAGACCCTCTCCTGTCTGCACACCTCATGTGGCCACAGTGAACCTTGATCAGATTGCACAGTGGGTGGTTCTTCCACACACCCTCCTTTTTATGGTCGATATATTTGTAAATGGTACAGGATGAAGGACAGCAGCTGGCTCCGTGGGCCACGAGCCCTAGAGGGACTCTCCCCACCTGTCAGAGCTGATGATGCTTTGAGCACTTAGCAAACCAGCATAAGAGAATCTGCCTATGAGTGAAGTATCATCTTCACAAATGTTCTGGAAGGTGCCCCCCCCCCCCCAGGTTACGGTTGATGAAGGAACAGTGCCTGTCTGCCTGTCTCATGTGACCCAAGGCAGCCAGGCTGTCACTGCTGCTGTCACCTTACAGATGTCCTGACCATGGGTGACCCTCCTTGGAGCCTCCAGGTCCCCTCCAGCTCTGCTCTATTACCTTCTAGTGACCTCTGGCAGCTGTGGGCAAGGCCTGGGTAGTCGGACTGTGTTAACGCCACAGTCCTTTGCAGTGGTTGGTATCCAGTACCCCCTCGCAGGTCCTGCCTCACTCACATCCCCTCACACCTCCAAGATGTAGATGTTCGTGCTTGCAGGGCAACACTGCCCACCACCTGCCAGGGAAGAGCCTGAGCAGCTTCCACAGCAGATCCATTGCCAGTTACCTGTCCTTTTACATTCCTTACTGATCTACTGTCTAAGGCTTCTGTTAGAGCCCACCTAGGAGCAGGATCCTAGTGATACTTTGCTTCTAAGGTAGAAGTGGCCCATGGGTGCCCCCAGGGCAGAGGTGCCCCAGGCAGTGCATCTCCCTGGTGGGTTGGTAGAGGGACCTCAGCCTAAGGAGCTGCCTTGCCACTCACCCAGGTGACAGCCTGTAGCAATGCATGGAGACCCCTTTAGGCTCAGGGTTGCTTGAGCTCTGGCTCTTCCCTGCTCCTTCCTAGCAGTGGCTGGGCTGGCCTCTGGTAAGCCTGTAAGCACAGCTCTGTCTGCACATCCATCTCTCTCTCTTGCTGAATGCACATATGTGCACACATGTCAGCATGTGCATGCCCACCCCTTCTCACCTGCCAACAACACCCTGGCCTCTGGCCATGGTACTGGTGCCAGTACTTTGAAAGATGGG
The DNA here is from genome assembly GCF_004785775.1 of Grammomys surdaster. Taxonomy (NCBI): domain Eukaryota; kingdom Metazoa; phylum Chordata; class Mammalia; order Rodentia; family Muridae; genus Grammomys; species Grammomys surdaster. Next base: position 2,220,616 of record NW_021620577.1, on the reverse strand, counting down.
ATGCAGACTGCACACTTACCTGTCTCAGATTCACATGTACTATCATTTGATGTACTTTGATTGGCTAGTTTTGGGTTCATTTTTACTGTATATTTATAGTAATAAAATCATGCAGCAATATTCTATGTGTGCCTTTGTTTTGGCACAGCACTGTGTAGGCAGCAGCACTGTTGGCTTTTGGTGTAGTAACAGGACACTAGAGTGGTTTCTGGCAGAACTCCTGACAGATTTTGGTGCTGCCTTCATTTGCTTGTGTGAGAGGGGCAGTGAGTACCCCTTCAAACATAGACAATGGTTTTTTTGCTATTGTTTTATTGCTTGCTCTCTCTGAAACTGGACTTGGATTTTGGCTCACCTCCACTGAGCAATTGATGGATCTCAGCCTCCAGGTGGGCAGGTGGTCCTAGTTCTTATGCCCACCCCAACTCCTGTGATTTTTTCTGAGCGCTAATCAGTGTGCCAGAGGAGGGCAAGGCCTATGATAAGGCTTAGGTCCCCCGTCACTTGAGCTGGAGTCACTTAAACGCTTAAGTCTTTAAAGGCAGGGTTTCACAGGGTAGTGGAGCCACAAGCTTGGGGTTGAGTCTCAGGGAAAAATCTTCCTCATGGATGAGGTGGATATTGAGACTTCCAGCTGCCCTCTCAGCCATATTCAAGACTAGCACATCTCGATAATCAGTGTACCTCCTAGGACAACCTGGCCTCCGTGCGGTGTGTCTTGGGAGTTGTAGTTTTCTGGTGTCATGGGGGGGGTCTCCTGTGCAACTTGGAGAGTGGCGAACTACATGACCCCACCCACACCCCACCTCTGCCAGGGGCTGTGGTCTTTGCTGGGTTCAACCCCAGCCTCTCAGGACTGGTGGGGGCGGGCTTATGCACGTGAAAGCACGTGGATTGGGTCTGGGTGTTGTGGGCGGGGTCGCGCATGCTCGTTTGGGTAGTGGGCCTGGAGCACATCAAGATGTCGACCACGACGGTTCCGGAGCTGAAGCAGATCAGCCGGGAGGAAGCAATGCGCTTGGGGCCCGGCTGGAGCCATTCATGCCACGCCATGCTGTACGCCGCCAACCCTGGGCAGCTTTTCGGACGTATCCCCATGCGTTTCTCAGTGCTGGTGAGGAGCTGGGCGGGCAAGCAGGGCGGATACAGGCTTGGGACATCCAGTGGACCCCGCGTCCTGACCAGGCTTACCTTGTAGATGCAGATGCGCTTCGACGGGCTGCTGGGCTTTCCCGGGGGTTTCGTGGACCGGCGCTTCTGGTCACTGGAGGATGGCTTGAACCGGGTGCTAGGCCTGGGCCTGGGCGGCCTACGCCTTACCGAAGCTGATTACCTGAGTTCACACCTGACTGAGGGTCCACACCGTGAGGTGGCACACCTGTACGCACGGCAGCTGACACTGGAACAGCTGCATGCTGTGGAGATCAGCGCTGTGCACTCACGGGACCACGGTCTGGAGGTGGGACTACTGCCTGGGGCCCGCCCCCATTCCCACTCCTGAGGTTTGGCTCTGGCACCACAGAAGGCTCCGATGGGTAACAAGTGCCCCTCAGGGTCCTCACCCTGGCTATGCTGGGTGGGAAGAGGGACTTGGGGTCTGGGTCCTGGGCTGTTTACATTTGCCTTGTTGTCTGCCATTGTCAATCCTGGGAGTGGGGCTTGGGGTCACTGGAAGGGATGGATGATCAGGGCCTGCTTGGGAAATTGAGAACAGACCAAAAAGACTGGGTTGCAGCATTCAGGATTATCTCCTGAGAGGAAATTTGGGGATATTCCGGTCTAAGGGGCATGGAGTGAAACCAGGGATCATGAGAGTTGTTGCCAGACAAGGGTGGGGAGTGCATATGATTGGTCTTGAAACTTGGGGAGGAGGGGCTTTACTGCCACCAGCCTTGCCTGACCAGACCCTGCCTGCATCTCCCTGTGTGTTTGGCAAACTGGTGGCTGATAGGCATCTCTGCCAGGGTCCTGCCTCTACAAGGGGAGCCCAGCCCCACCCATGCCCTCTGTCCCACAGGTCCTGGGCCTTGTACGTGTCCCACTGTACACACAGAAGGATCGAGTCGGAGGCTTTCCTAACTTTCTGAGCAACGCCTTCGTCAGCACTGCCAAATATCAGCTCCTATTTGCCCTTAAGGTACTCAACATGATGCCCTCGGAAAAGCTGGCGGAGGCCTTGGCCTCGGCCACAGAGAAGCAGAAGAAGGCCCTAGAAAAGCTGCTCCCGGCCTCATCCTGAGGTGGTTCCTATGCAGGTCCCTGCCCTCCCTTGGCTGTCTCTGCCCACAGGCCCTGGAATTTCCAAGAAGTGTGCCTTCTAGTGTGTTTGGTTTTGCATCCCTTCTGACTGCAAGGGACAAGCAGGCAGCTGTTCATCATTACTGTCCCAAGCAGTCCCTGGGACCTAGCTACCCTCTCAGGTTGGTCAGTGGGTGGGCCTGGGCCTGGGTCTAGCTCTTCAAGCTGAAAATGTCCTCACCCGTCCCAGGACTCAAACTGTCCTGTGTGAGTCTGTTCATGACTGGTGGAGTCCCAGCTAGAGCCCATTCTTCCAAGGCAACCACTTGGTTGATACACAAATGCTCGACTGGTCATGGGTTTTGTTCAATAGAGATGACCCATGTTAGATCAGTCCTTCCTTCCCTTAGCCCAGAACCTGATCCAGCTTGGGGTAAGATGTTTGTTTGGGTGGTTGTTGGATTTTTCTGTTAGGTTTTTTTTTTTTCTTGGTGTATGAATTGTGGGTTGGTTTCAGAATGGCTGTGCCCCACATGGCTTTGCTCCCCATGAGGGCTTTGGCTCAGCTCTGTGAAACTGAAGAAGGAAGAAGACAATAAAGCCATTCCTCTGATGCTCCTGTCTGCCTCTAAGTGGCATGGCCACATCTTTCTCTGAGGTATGTGGATGTTGGGCCCAGGACCACAGCCAGCCTCTGAGGACAACCAATCTGGGTGGCAGCTTGAATTGAGCTCTTGTGGTGAGGATGGAGCTGAAAGCACAGATCTAGTTTGCAAAGGGACAATAGAGGTGCCACCACGGGACAGGACTGCCACTGCTGGCAGTCCTATAGCCTGGTGCAGAAACACTGGAAAAGCTGGAGAATTCCCAAAGCTCAAGACTGGCTGGGTAATAAGGAAGGCTGTGTGCCAGCTACACTTTAGGGATTAGGAACAATCCAAGAGCAGGGGAGAGACCCTGGAGCAAGGGTGACCCCCCACAGCTAAGGATGGAGATCAGAAGTGACCACAGACAAGTTACTAGGGTCTTTTGGTATCAGGAATACATATCACGTGATCAGAAATGAGCCCCCACCAACTTGCATCTAATTTTATTTTCAAAGAGTACATTTTCTAGGCCCCCCAGACCTCGCCTGTAAGATCAAACCTTAGTGTGGCACCTGCATGTGCAGGACACACCCTCTCCATACAGCCCTGCCTGGTTTGGGCAAAAGCTGCCTACCAGCGTGGGCCTCTCCACCAGGACCTGGGTGCTAGGCCCTTCATCCTGTCTCAGGGCTGGCCCAAGCTGCCCCAAGCTGCCCTAGTAGGGACTGAAGTCCTGTCTTCCTGTCCACAAGCTGTTCCCTGGGCTGGTTCTTCTCTCCCTGGGCTGCCGCAGCCATCTGCTCACTGCCCTGTCTTGCGTGGCACATAACTTCAGGGTGGACTTATCACCCAACGTCAGAATCTGAATAAATTTAAGAGAGGGGGAGAGAGTACCTGGTAAGAAGGGACAGGAAGGTTAAGTGACTGTCCAAGGCACCCATGAGCATGTAGTGGATACTCTCACCATCCTTCATGGCTACGATTCCCGCCATTTCTTCCCATTCAGCATCTGTAGTTTCTCCAGACTCTGCGTTACAGAGCATAATGCCTGCCCTAAGGATAGGACCAATCAGTGAGTGTTCTGTGATCAAGTCTCAGCAGCAGTCTAGAAGGGAAACCCAGGGCACTGTGGATAGGTGACCCTAGGGTAAAACTACTCAGGGCTCTGAGCTGTCTGGGTATGGCCAGCTTTGGGGTCAGGTCTCAGCCTCAGTCCATAGAAGAAGGTCTGGGGAAGGGTGAGGTTAAAAGCCTTGGCTACACTCCTGGAGACTTACCCATCACATGGACACGGTCTTCCAGGACTCCTGACAGCTCAGGGAGGCTCAAGGCCTGCAGGGGAATAGGCCAGCCTTTGGAATCTGTGATATAGAATGGTAGGTTGGCAACAGGTATGTCCTCACTGCTGACGCATGAGTGATCACCCAAGGCAGGGATGCCTCTTATGTCTGTACCCAGCCACAAGTTTCATAGCTGCCATTTAAGGTCCAGGCTTAAGTAGAGCTGAACCCTGGGAGCTGCAGTCACTCACTTCACTAGAGGCCTTAGGGACATGAGACAATGGCTCTTACACTTGCCACCTACCCACTAAGTGTAACACCACATGTCTTATCACAAGTGAGCTTGTTCTGGGGACAGGGTTGCCACTATGACAGCTATGCAGAGCCACTGGTTGGAACTTAGCTTAGGAGTTCCTGCCCACCCTTATCCTAGTCCAGAGCCAGGCTATTACTTTTCTTACCTGCTGGGAGAAAGGGTGGGTTTTGGGTAGCTTCACTGGGGGAGTGGTGCTGTCTCACTCGAGCTGACAGCTCAGCTTGACATGCCCTGCAGGACATATGACCAAGTGTAATACAGAAGAGTCCCTACTGCCAACCCAAACCCAAACAACTGGGGTAAGGAAGACCAACTCAGCCCTGTAGCCAGCCTGAGAAGCCCCATACTAGTCAGCTGGAAAGACATGCAGATCCCAGGTCTGCACTGTGGGAGACAGAGCCCCAAGAAAAGGCACTATGGTTTCCCCACCTCTCACCTGCTTAGAGGATTAGGAAGGGACAATGCCCGACAGGTGTGAGGGGGTGTCTACCTGAGTATGTGAGCTCACTTACCGCAGCTGGTCTAGGACAAGAGCAGCATCCTGGGCCAGGGTTTGGGCCTCCTGCAGCTGGGCATGGATGTCCTTTCGGGCACTATCCTGCTCCAGGAGGCAGCTCTCTACTACAGCCCGCAATTCTTGCTCCTGGGATACCTGGCCACGCAGAGCCTCTGTCTCCTCACAGCACTGTAGGGGAAATACTAGGCTAGACAGCCCAGCCAGGATGCCAAGGCCCATGCTTGCTTATTTCCCCAGTCTGTTAGGGTGCCTGTCTGCCTCTCCCCAGCCTGTTCTAAGATTTACTCATTTGGCTCCATTCTGCAGCTGACAGGCTCTGTGTGAGCCACTTTCTCTAACTAGCTCTTCTCCTAAATTCATCTGACTTTTTGCTATTCCATCTACCTTCTAGTTTTCTGTCTTCAGTCCCCTGCTACGAGGTGTGACTCTAGATGTCCTCTGCATCCTGTGTCCACAGCCCACCAGGACTTCCAAACTTACTTTGTGCAGCTGGATGGCAAGTTCCTGCATCTCAGCCTCCAGCCGGTCAGCATAGGCCAGCTCTAGGGCATCACTAGGTGGGCGGGCACTGCTGTGCCAGCGGGCAATGGCAGAGGTCATTTTCCTTTTGGGTCCAAACAACCTGAATGGGTAAATCAGGGTGCATGTCAGCTTCTATCATGTGCATGGACCTTGGTATTAACCTGCCACCAGGTCGCTAAGGAACACCTAACTCTGAAGAAGGGAGGTTGTAGAAGATCCTGGGGCAGAGAACCAAAACAAGTGTGTCCAAAAAGCCTCCACCATCATTGGCTTCAGGCTTGGACAACTGTATCTGTGCTCTTAAGGGAGATCTCCAGGAGTCTCTCCCCTCCAGACAAGTACCCTGGGAGTCACTGCAGCCTTTCATAGTGAGTGCAGCCAGCTTAGGCTAAGCTTAGCTCTGCATAGCAGCAGCCACCCAGACCCAACATGGAGGAAGCAGGGTAGGCAAGGCAGACCCTGCCCTCCCAGTATCAAGACAGAGGTTTTGATTACTGGGGGCTACTGCAAGCCACTCATTCATGCCTGAAGAGATAGGAAGGGGGGGCGTCTAAGGGGTGACACCTCTTATTTCTTCATTTTCCCTGTGTAGGGAGCCAACAATAAAGACTAGGACACTGAAAGTACCTGCATGCTCAGAACATTGGTGAACTTGGAAGGTGGGCCTGAGAGTTCAGGATCATTCTTGACTACATAGAAGTGGCTTGTCTCAAAGCAACTACAGATGGGAGGAAAGTCATCACACGTGCCTAGGGAAAGGTGCAGGGTCTGAGGGGCTTCAGGTTCCACCCTCCAGCTAGTCCTGTGCACAGAGGCAGGCAGCCAACAACAGTAAGTCAACAAAAATAAAACCTGCAGATCCCAGGGAAGGGGGAGGTCCTAAGAGTCTCAAGTATCCATTTTAACAACAAAATTAAAAGACAAGAGAAGAGTATGGTTCATTTACAGGAGAATAAACCACAGAAGTTCCAAGAAAGCCCTGCAGCATGTCTGCTAGACAAAGGCCTTGAAACAACCATCTTAAAGATAATCAGAACTAAAAGATGATGTGGAAGCAATACAAAATGGAGATACAATGGAGAGAAATGTAAAACAAAGAAGTATGGTAACTGAGGTAAAACCTCCTGAAACAGGCAGACGCAGCCGTACATAAGCAGACAAAGGACAGAACACCCGAATTGGAACGAGCAAACTGGAACACAATGGAATTCAGTCTGAGGAGTAGGAGAATGAAAACCACAAGCAGAGTTGGAGACCACATAGGGTCAGGCCTCTCCCTCAGTGATAGGCGGGCAGAGGGTCTCAAGAGCTAGCAGCTAGAAACTTCCACCCTCTCTCAGATATATGAACATCTGTGATCCCAAGTGAACTCCACAGATGATGAATACCAGGACACACAGCTAAGCTAAAGACTTAACCCCGGAGCAACAAAAGAAAAGCAGCTTGTCCCATGCAGGGAGCCTCAGTAAAGTACCTGCACATTCTCGTTCAAAACTCTACAAGGCTGAGGCAGCCACAGTGCCAAAGCAAACAGCTGTCACCAAGAATCCTTTACCTGGAAAAACTGTCCTTCCAAAGTGCAGGAGAGAGTCAGACATTCCCAGATAGGCAAACACTAAGGAAGCCCTGCAGAGAGCAGGACTCCTGCTGCAGCAGAGCCACCTAGGGGAGAGCACTTCCGATGTGAGAGCCACCCATGGAGTTACAGCCAAGTCACAAACTGCAGTTGTGTATATGGGATGTTTTGAGACAGAAGGCATATTGCATGGTTTGGATTTTATATTAAAAGATTTTATAGTCAAGCTTTTAGGAACCAAGAAACCTGTGCTATAAAATACTAACTCCAGAACTGTGACAGTTATCATGAAAAAAATATTTTAAAATCACAAAAAAACAAGCTGAAAACATCAAAGGTCCAGCATACAGCAGCAAGGCCATCTTGGAGCCATGTGAGCACAAAGGCCAAGTGTCTAGACAGGCTGCTCATCCTACCTGCTGGAGTATAGGCTAGAAAGACAGCTGAAATTGGTGGGGTGGGAGGAGGCACTTGGGGACTCACGTGATGCCAATTTCCTTCAGGTCGCTTTCTGTGAGAGTCAGAAAGATACGTAGGTCTACGTCCTGCTCCTCAAACACTTGCAGGTACTTCAGACACCCGATCTGTTCCAGCAGTGTGGCAAGGTCCTGGGATAGAGGAAGACAACTGGGAGGCCTGGGGGCCAGGACTGGCAGACTGGTCTCCTCAGGAATCTGACTCCAAGCTTGACTAGATCCCCTGTACTGCCCTAGCAACCTTAGTGCCTCAGGCAGAGAAGGGATGTTGACAGAGTTAAAGGAAAAGAATCCAGGAGGCATCTTGGGCTTAAAGTCCACATCTAGGGACATTGGATCCTCCTCAGGCTCTGCCCAGCCAATTGTCCTGCGGAACTTAGTACAGCTGTTTGACTCCATGTCTGCATGGCCATCCTTGTGCTTATCCTGACTCCACCTGGAATCAGTTACCACTGCTTCCAAAACACCATGTGAGGGTGCCTGGTGATGGCACAAGCTTTTCAGACTAGATAGCTATTGCTGACCCTTTGAAGTCAGCTACTGCTGAGCTCACTGTTCAAACCAGAATTTCCAGTTTCCATTTCTGCCCATGCTTGGTTGCTTAGGATGGAGAGAAAATGTTCCAAGGTTGTTCCTCTACCACTTTCCTCAAAGAACCAGCCTTGAGATCCCAGCACATCTGGTAACATGCTTGAAGAACTGAGAGATGCACTATGTTCCAGGCCCAGGCCTGGAAGAGGCTGCAGGCAGAATCGGCCCAGTTTATAGGCTGTCAGGGAGCAGCCGAGCTGGGATGTAGTGGATATGTGCATCACACCTGAGCTGCTGATCCGGCCACAGAGATGAGGCTTCACCAAGGTGGTTCACAGCGAGCGTGTGGCTGCGTTTTTGTTAAGCATATGCTACATGCCATTACTGTGTCCCCAGCTCATGAACATCCTGTTACTATCTCCCTAAGCTTAGGAAGGTCCAGAGAGCAGGACAGCAAGGGGACAGGCCCTGCCCATGAAAAGAAAAGGAGACCAACCCTAAAGCTGTTTCCAGGCCTTGTGGAGAACCTAGTACCCTCTCCTCTCAAAACTGCCTGGCCTGCCATGTATACATATAAATGAGCTCAGAATCCCCATCCCACAGTCACAGAAGTGCCATCTCTCTAAGCATGCACAGTATCAGGTTCTCAAATGGTCTCACCTGGGGCCCTGAGTAAGGGGACTTCTCAGTTTGGGGTTCAGACCCTGGAGTGCAAGCAGTCCCTGTGTTGGAAGGCCAATGACCATCACTGTTGCTGTGACGACTCTTATTCTTCAGATAACTCCTGGTTTGTTTGCGAACTGAGCTTTTGTGGGCATGATCAGAATCCTGCAGTGAAAGGGGTGTGTTGGGAACAGCCCTTGTCTGGCCCTAAACTTCTGGCCGCCTTCACTCATGGCAAGGGTGAGTTGTGAAATCTATCATGACTTACCTGAAGCTTTGGCCCCCACACTCTAGGTTCTGAGTCGTCCAGGCATGGTGTAGACACACATTAAACATTCACCCATTTCCTACAACACCGAAGGAGGAAGAGGGACCTTTACCTCATTGCTTTCTATGGAGGCTTCACTGCTGAGACCCTGGGCTCTTGCTAGGCCATCACTGCTGCTGCTCCTCCACACAGGCCCAAGACTGGCACAGAAAGTGGGTTCCTCTGGTAATGGAAAACACCTGATGACAGGTCTCACAGTGAGGCTGCCTGGGTTGTTAGCTCACTCTAAACTGCCTTTTACACACCTCAGCACTGCTTGTCTGGCCTGGCTCCCTGTCTCAACCCCACACTATATATAGGATAGACAGAGCTTGTTTGGATTTTTGTTTGTTTGTTTTTATTTTTTATTGTGTGCTCATAAATTCCATGTACCTACGACAGAGCTTGGCAAAGCACTGCCAAGTCATATCACACGCCTCTTGCTGGGAAGATTGTCAGGAAGCCCTTGGACTGACCCTTTGAGTACTGTGTGCCTCCTTGGCCTGTGGGAACTTAGAATTGGGATGCTTTCCCTCACCTGCCCATGGCCAATGCTGGCTTACCTCACAAGAACTGGAGCCTTCTCTATCTCCTCCTCTATGGGAACCCAAAAAGATCGGGCTGCATACCCCGGCTGCTGCTGCTGCTGCTGCTCTCCACATCCCGTGCATTGATGGGTGAAGTGACATCTCGGTAGCAGAGGCCCTTGCCTTCCATGGTATTCTCCTCACTGCTGGTGAAGGTCACATAGCCCCGTGGAGGGACTTGCTCTGTGTATAGAATGGGCATGTAAGCCCTCAGACATGAATGAAGGTACCACCTCTCTTAGAGTTTTGGGGGTGAAGCAGCCCCATAGCCGCCACATTGTCTCCTTGCACAGTAACTTGGCCATGCTCCAAGAGAGATTAGCTTGCACATCACAAGAAATGAGCCTGGTGGAGCCAGAGCTAGCATTCAGAGCAAGCTCAGTCCCCTTAGGACCTGCTACTATTTTCTTAGGGACAGAGTGGGCAGTGGCAGGCTGGATCTATAGACTCAACTGAAAGGTTATCTGGGCACATTTAGTATAACTCCACACTTAACATGCATAACCTCATCTACCAGGTAACTATAGAATTTTTTTCTTTTTTGACAGTGTTAGGGAGCCCTTATGTGGTAGGCAAGTACTGTACCAGAGCTCTAACCCTAGCTGAAAAAGATGTGCCTGAACAGGAAGAAAAAGACTCTGACCTAGGGCTGGAGAGATGGCTCAGCGATTAAGAACACTGACTGCTCTTCCAGAGGTCCTGAGTTCAACTCCCAGCAACCACATGGTGGCTCACAACCATCTGTAATGGGATCTGATGCCCTCTTCTGGTCTGTCTAAAAACAGTGTACTCATATACTATAAATAAATAAACAAATAAATAAAATTTTTAAAAAGACTGACCTAGAAATGGACAATGCAGAACAAGTTTGTGTAATCACTGACATATTTTCCCACAGAAAGTAAAAGCATGGGATATGGCTCCATGGTTCAGTGCACCCCAAGCGTTCAGAGCCTTGGGCTTCCATTCTAGCACTGCAAATAACAGACTCCAAATCCTCCATGCATGATGGCACACATCAGTAATCCCAGAATTCAGGAGGATTTTGAGTCCAAGACCAGCCTAGGTTTATGGGGTGAAACCAAGAAGGGAAAAGAAAGGAGAGGAAGCAGAAACAAAGGAATGTATCATATTTGTAGTTCCAGCAACACAGGATAAGAATGTGGGCAAAGCCAGGACAGGGCACTAAAATCCTTATACATCACAATTGGTGTGACATCTATTTGAATGGAATATCCAATGAAAAGAAAAATCCAGCCTGGCGGTGGTGGCGCACGCCTTTAATCCCAGCACTTGGGAGGCAGAGGCAGGCGGATTTCTGAGTTCGAGAGTTCGAGGCTAGCCTGGTCTACAGAGTGAGTTCCAGGACAGCCAGGGCTACACAGAGAAACCCTGTCTTGAAAAAAAACAAAACAAAAAAACCCCAAAAAACAAAAAAAAAGAAAAGAAAAATCCGTAGAATGAAACCAAGTGTTTTGAGTTATCAGGGACTCTTAGAGCCTGTCACTAGGTCAATTCTGAGCCTCACTCCTGTAGTACCCAATCCTACTATAGTCTGAGGCCAGGGACCCACAGACCAGGGCAGTCCTGTACATATCCAGTCTTGGCACGTGATACCAAAGAGCTTTGGGAACCGTGGCTCTCACCATAGCTGGTCGGAGTCTCGCCGCCAAGTCCAATAGCTGTGATCCTGGCCAGGGCACGTGGCCCTTCGTGGATACTGAGGCCTTTCTTTCGACAGGGCCTCTGGCGCTGAGGAACAGGCCATGACTCATCTGAAGAGCTTAGATCTTCATATTTTTCTATAGGTCAGACATGAAAATTAAGACAGTTTGTTCAATAATGACTTCACTTGTCAGTGCTAAGCTCTAAGGTCATATGTCTGTGTGTGCTTTTTGAAAAAAAAAAAAAAAAGACTTACTACATAGGCTCAGGCTGGCCTTGAACTACAGCAATTCTCCTGCCTCTCCATCCCTAATGCTGGGATTATGTGTATATGCCACCATCTTCAGTTAAATTATGCTCTTAAGATTTCATCTTCAGTTGTGAGTGTGTGGGTGTGAAAATGCAGGTGCCATGGAGCTAGAAAGAAGGTATTTAGTTTCGTTGGAGCTAGAATTACAGGTGTTTCTGTATTGCCTGGGGTGGAGGTAGGGGACAGTGACCTGAATTTAGGTCCCCTGCAAAAGCTGTGCAGGTTCTATAAGAAAGCAATAGATACTCTTTTGTTTTGTTTTGTTTTTTTGAGACAGGGTTTCTCTGTGTAGCCCTGGCTGTCCTGGAACTCACTCTAAAGACCAGGCTGGCCTCGAACTCAGAAATCCGCCTGCCTCTGCCTCCCAAGTGCTGGGATTACAGGTGTGCACCACCACCGCCCGGCAGATACTCTTAAGTGCTACTGAGCCATCTCTCCAGTCAAACCACCTTAAGAATATTATATTAGAAAACAGTGTTGGGCTGGTGTATGGTGTTGCGTGCCATACCCTTAACCCAAGTATGTGGGAGGTAGAACCTGTCTCAAAAAAAGCTTACCAGGACTGGACTTGAAATCTCACAACTGGCAGGCCACTGCTATGAAACCTTTATTAATTCTTACTATATTTTTTCCTTTCTTTTTCAAGACAGGGTTTCTCTGTTTAACCCTGACTGTCCTGTAGACTCACTCTGTAGACCAGGCTGGCCTCAAGCCTATAGACTCAACCTGCCTCCTCCTCCCAGAGTGCTGGAATTTAAGGCGTGAGCTGCTACACTTGGCTTAACTTTCTTAACATGTTGGAAGGCACACACACCTTCTCACAGCTAATCCCAGGCCGGGTTACCGTCTGAAGGAAGGGTGTGCACAATGTTTAGCGCCATCCTAGAAGCACTGGCAACTGGATGAAATAGACAGAAAGCATGCCAGGCAAAGGTGAGCTGTCTGCAGACTGGCAGCTTGGCAGCACACCTGAAGAAGTGGTAAAGAAACTAACCTGACTAGACAAGATCAGTGTGAAGTCCAGGATCGTCTACATGGAAATACCAAGAAGATGGAGCAAAACCATCAATCGGAAGTTAAAGAAAATAACTGTAGTGAACCCATCTATAAGAGCAATCAGGATGATAAACACTTCAGAATAAACTTACAGACAAACGTGTGTGTGTGTGTGTGTGTGTGTGTGTGTATGTATGTATGTATGTATGTGTATGGAAAAATTTAACCCTTCCTGAAAGTCCCTAAAGTATACTGAGAACAAAACATGCCCTGTGTTCTTAGATGGACAGATGACACCAGAGCAACAGTGAATTTATACATTTCCTGTAGTCTTTTTGGTATGTACGTGCTCATTAGTTTTTTGAGACTGGGCCTGTGTTCCTAACTGGTTTTGCATCCTCCTACTTTGCTTCTCAATTCAAAATTCACATATACCTTTCCTACCATCTTAATTAAAATTAACACTTTTTAAGGAGCAAAATAAGTTGACACTCAAGTTTATATAGAACAGTAAACAATTACTGTGGAAACAGGGACAAGTCCTAAACAGTAAAACACACTATAAAAGACTCTGGTCACAGGGCAGTGGTGGTGCACACCTTTAATCTCAGTACCTGGGAGGCAGAGGCGGAGGCAGGCAGATCTCTGTGAGTTCAAGGCCAGCCTGGTCTATAGAGTGAGCCCAGAACAGCCAGGGCTACACAAAAGAAACAACTCTCTGGTCAAACTGTGGTTTAGGTCCATGGTACAAAGACTACCAGAATCTACCTCTACGAAGATGGAAATCCAATGGGCGATAAAATGATAAAGATGCTATATCTAACGTGCTGAATGATGCTGGCACAACTGTATTGTGGAGGTCTGTCCTGACGCTGTTTGTATTCTGATGTCAATTCTGCTTCCTTAAGAGGAGCTGCCCCCATGAGTCAATCACATACTGAGGTGATCTCATGTGAACCTTCTTCCCACTTAACTGGTCAAATAAAGGCTGGAGCCTGTGATTGGAGGGAAAGGTGGAACAGGAGATCTTTGAAAGTGGAGGCAGGTACAGAGGAGAAGAGGGTGACAGGGGAAGGGAGAGGACAGAACAAGAGGAGGAAGCCATGATGGAGCAGAACCTCGTGGCCAGGAGAAACAGCAAGTAGCAAAGGGTCTCATAGCTGGGAATAAGTTAGTGTTAGATCTGCCCAATCTAGGCATATAGCTTATAATAACTAGATTGTGTGTGTGTGTGTTTTTTTATACAGGCTTATTGGAGTTGGAAATTCCAGCAACACTGTATGAACATTTGGAAAAGAAAACTTGTTTCAGACTTCATACCACACAAGAGAAACAACTATTATTGGATCAGACATGTACATGTAAAAAATGAAAACATATAGATGCTAGAAGGGTCATGGCCATCAGGGCCCTGAGAAAACTGGTTAGGATTCAACATCCACAGGCAGTAAAAGACACCTCTTACATAAAAGTAAAAGTTACATAGCACAAGATTATCAAAGCCAAGAACTAAAAGCCAGAGGGGCCTCTCTGTGAATGAGGCGTATCTCCCTCCCTTCTTCCTTAGGCTCCACAGCCTGTGCTATGCATGGTATCAGTTGACAGACACTATTCTCTGTGGTAAGGTCTGCATCTCTCTGGCCCTAGGCCTTGGACCCCAACCTCTGCTCCATAGTGGAACTGGTAAGATGAGAAGGCCTGGTCGAGTCCAACCTGAGCAAGTGGAGTAGAGGCTCTCCTTGTCTCCTAGCTTCCTTACTGCTCAGGGATGCCTCAACTCCATCAGGACACAGAAGCAGGTCAGGTACCTGGGCTACGGTAGAGGCTCTTAGGCAGTAGAGGTGAGTGAGTTTCCATCAAGGCCTCAATCTTCATGTGACCATACTGCCTGGCTAGCATCCGGGCTGTGGCTCCACTGTGGTCTCTCGTGTCCACTTTGACTCCCTAAAAAGGTTCACAAAGGAAGAGTCAGAAACTCCTCCAGCTGAGTGGACTGCTGGTCCAGAGGGATGAGAAAACAAAGTACATCTATGATCACCCCACCCTGGTCTGAAATACCACTAGGGTAAAAGAAGAGGGGTGAGAAGGTCTAGTGACATTTTCTGTCTCCTTTACAACAGGTAAGGAGGATAGCAAGCCCATCACCAAGAGCAGTCACCAAGCCATCTTGTAGCTGTGGCTACTCTCCCCTCCTGAGCATTGCCTGCTACATGGCAAGGAGACAGAACCTGGGACCTAACACAGGCCAACTTTTACCCTCTCTACCTACTATGTCTATCTCTTGAGAGTGAACCAGTTATTCAGCCCATCCTCAGAAAGAAGGCTCCATCCTCCCAAACTGAACTTGATGTCTCTGATTTTCTGAGAAAGGATGTGGCCAAGGACAACCTTAACATCCTGCCTACACCTCCAACTGTTGGTATTCTGGGTGTGTACCACCACACCTGTTTGAAAACAGGGTCTCACTATGAGTCTAGGCCCTTGAATTCAAAATCTTCCTGATAGAATAACTTAGCTGAGATTACAGTTTAGGTTTACTGAGGTGGGAAGATCCTTATTCTGAACCTAGCACAATAAATGTTCTCCTCTGAAAATGTTAGCCATACTGTCTAATATCATGGTGGCAGGCTGCAAGGCTCTGAAGGACAAATCACAAGGAATTTAGAAAATAAAAGGTGGCCCTGAGGTTCTTCCAGGAATTTAACTAGAGAGATAATTAAGGACTGACAGCATAACTCTAATCAATGCTCTGTGATCCAGAGGAACTTGCAGTAGGGGTCAGTGGGAGCAAATAAGACACCTCCCACCACTCCCCAGGGAGGGAGGGACACCCAAAACTGGTGGAGAAAAGCACATTATGGAGTGGTGGCTCATGACTATAAAATCCTAGCACTTAGAGTAGAAGCAGGAATATCAGGAAGTCAAGGCCATTTGTCATCTAGAAAGGTAGTTATGAGGCCTGCCTGGGCTACATCAGATGCAAATTCCAGAAACCAAAGAACACAAGTAAATTACAAAGCATGCATGCTGCTCCCCATTTGGGATACTTAGGAAGACTCCTGCTGTAGGCACTGTATACAACTTCTGTGTGGACACAGTTCTCAGTCCTCTTGAGTATACCGCTGGGAGAAGAGCTGATGGGTGCCACAGTAATGCTAGCCATGCCTAGAGCTACCAGACTGTGTCCTGACAAGTCTGCTGAGGTTCATGGTGGACACTGTCACTAACACTTCATCCCCCCTTCCGGCCACTCTAGTCACTGCCTGGCTGTCACAGGCCTATAACCCAGTTACTCAGAAAGCTCAAGCAGGAGAACCAAAAGTTCAGTCCTCCTGGGCTACATAAGTTCAAAGCTAGTTTGGACAATTTACTATGAGCCTGTCTCAAAATAAACCATTTAAAAAGCACTGAGGCTATCTCAGTGATAGAGAGCCTGCATAGCACATGCAAAGACCCAGGCTTAATCTACAGCACCAGAAATAGTTAAAATGTGTTTTCAAAATCATTGTAAACACATACACGTGGGTGTCTGTTTACTCAGCACTGTACATGTTTCAGTGAAAATGTACTGCCTACAGGGTAGCAAGACAGCTCAGTGGGTAACAGTGGGTAACGGTGCCTGCCATCAAGCCTACGGTCTGAGTCAGTTCCCAGAAAACAGACTCCTACAGTCCTCTATTCCACACATATACATGAGCATACATACAGTATAGGCTTCTATGTAAAAGAAATCCCAGTTATAGTTTATAGTTTCATTGACAATTCCCATTTGCTGTGACTAAATTAAAAGGTAGTAAATAGTCACTTACATGATTCAGAAAATACTGCACAATGATCTCATGGCCAGAGGCAGCTGCTTCCATCAAAGGAGTGAATCCATATACAGGCTCCCTGCAAGATGAGATCAGACAGATGGTTAGCAGAGAGGAGTTAGGCAGTGAACAAACCAAGCCAAGGCCCCTCCATGCAGAGCAGGGGTGCAGGCTCAGGCCAGGCTCTCATGCACGTACAACTGCTGGGGTATTGATCTTTGCCTTTCCATCTTGCTGGAATCATGGGTTTTTGGTTGCTGGGTATCCTGGGCTAGCTGGCCTGTCAACTTCTGGGGATACAGTCTCTGCCCTCCCACTTCCTGTTGTGTGCTTAGATTACAGACACTTGCCTGACTGCATCCTACACTTAAGAGTTGTCAGGCTTGCACACGCACTTCTGCCCACTTAACAGTCTCCCCAGTCTCCATCATGACTTTCTGATACATGATATGTAATGATCCCCTCACAGCAAGTATCAACTGAGCCCCCATCCTGATGTTGGCATGGCAAATTCTGGCTCTTGGTACCCGTCCTGGGAGACATAATTCTGAATGACTCTAAAAAAGAAAAGCTACTAATTAAAATTCAACTTGTCTAATGATTTAAAGCTATATCCTAACTTGAGACATGTTGAGATGTGAAGACTGTTTCTTACAGTGGTTGAGAGGCAGGTTTAGCATGACTCCTGGCTTCTATTCCAGCAGGGAATGAGGAGCAGTGATGGGACTGTTTGGGAACACAGATGGGTTTATGAGAAACAGTTCATGGGCTGCTGAACCCAAAAGATGAGACATGGATAGGCAGGAAGAGACACCACCATCTGTGAGAAGTCAAGAACAGTAGCTGCTTTTCATATTAGCTTGTTCAGTTAGTATATTTTTTGAGACAGGGTCTCTTCAGGTAGCATTGGCTGTCCTGGAACTCACTGTATAAACCAGGCTGGCCTCAGAGATCCACCTCTGCCTTCTGTGTGCTGGGATTAAGGATATGCTCCACCATGCCCGGCAGAGCTGCTTTTTGAACGTGAGTAACGAGAGAGGGTTATGGGAAAGCTTGGTTTTGGGGACTGTTAATGAACCAGAAGAGTCGTAGAGCTCATGTGGTCTTGTTGACTATTCCCACCTCACCTCTTAGTGTCCTTGCACGTGGCTGGGGTGAGTGTTAAGTGTTGGATGGGTAGATGTGTGTGCACGATGCAGAAGCTGGAAGTAGTGGTGTTTCTTGGGAATCATCCAATTTTTTTATTGAGATGCTCTCTTACTAGGACTTAAGGTTCACCAACTGGACTAGTTGACTGGGCTGGCACCTGCCTATTCGTTCTACCAGCCCTGTGGTTGCAAGCATATACGACAGCAACCTTTTTACCTGTCCCTGGGGATCAAGCTGTAGGAGGAGCTAAGGTGGGAAGAATAAGGAGAGGAAGAGGAAAAGGAAGAGGAGGAGCTAGGGAGAGCAGAGATGTAGGAGTGATGGAGGGCCACGCAGGTATGGAGAGCAGTCGCGGGTCACAACTATTATTTAGGTTAGCTAATTGAGAAACAACTCTCTTTGTATGGGCATATTGTTATTGAGCATTACCAAACATATAAAGCCTTTGATTAATCTTTAAGCATTAGAGTCTCATTTTTCTACTGGGCCCTGGTGGGACAGTCTGAGCAATGCCCAGCCTTATGGAGACAGTGTGGAAGATTGGCAGAGCCATCTCTCATGCTGGCGTCTCGTGGGTGGCAGGGCTAATGTTTCTGGCTGGCCGTTTCTAGCTGTGGCATGCATGTAGTCTCTGGCCACAGGACATGGCGGCTGAGCTAGGCAGAGCCACCACAACATAGTCAGCTTGACCAGTGGCCGGTTTTTAAATAATTACCTCAACATCAAGCTCAGGTCCTGATGACTGTGCAGCAAACACTTTGCCAACTGAACTGCCCCACCCACAATTTCAATACCCCAGCAGTTGTACGTGCATGAGAGCCTGGCCTGAGCCTGCACCCCTGCTCTGCATGGAGGGGTCTTGGCTTGGTTTGCTCACTGCCTAACTCCTCTCTGCTAACTATTTATCTGATCTCAGAAGCCCAGCCCACTCCTATGAGCATTTGGCTGCAACACTCACCTCACGTTGGCATTGGCTCCATTCTCCAGAAGAAACTTGACCATCTGCTGGTGGCCGGCACTGGTACAGTGGAAGAGTGCGGTCCAGCCCTGGATGTCTTTCATCTCAATCTCTGCACCTTGCTTCAAGAGAATAGAATGTGGGTTATGCCCCAAGCCTCCAGAGAATGTAGTCTGGGTGGATGCTTGGGAGGCATTCACTGGGCCTTCAGCTGAAAGAATCTTCAGTCATTACACATGCAAATACGCACACTGTGACCTGCAGCACCTCCTAACCTGTCAGGGCCACCAGGGAGCACCTGGGGTTTGGGCCCACTCATAGCTCACCTGAAGCAGAAAGTAGGCAATGCTCTCGTTGCCACAGCTAGAGGCCAGCATCAGTGGAGTCTGTCCTTCCGGGGTCGGCACATTCACACTCACGCCTGCCTCAAGCAGCAAGTGAACAATGGTATCGTGTCCAATGTAGGAGGCATACATCAGCGGGGTCCAGCCACCACCATTCTTCTTATTCAAGTCTAACTCTCTACTAAACAAACACAAGTTATGCTAGATATACCCTGCATCTCCCATGTGGCTTCATCAGAGCTAGGTGCCAGGCCTGGTAGGACACTCTGTCCTTCCAGAAGGTAGGAGTCACTTGCCTCCAATCAACCCCAGGTAAGTGTTTCCACCCTCTGTCTACACTCCTGTGATGGTTAACCATGACTGTCAACTTGATGGTCTGGAATCAACTAAAGAGACATACCTTTGCACAGGTCTGAGGAATTTTCTAGACTGAGTTAATTGAGGTGGGAAGAGCCACCCTAAATACAAAAAGCATTCCGTGGTCTGTGGCTACAGACTAATAAATACATTTTTAAAAAGAAACAAACAACAAACAGAATGAAAAGGGAAAAAGAGTAAAAGTGACTAATATAACCCTCTATTTTAATGCTTTCATCTGCCCCACCCCTCCTAGACAAGGACAATAATCTTTTTTTTGTGCCTACAGCATCATCCACCATGATCACTCAGGGGAGTTAGGTAAGGTCTTGCCATTTCTTCCCAGGTACAACATCCTAGAAGTAGCTAGCTGTTGGCACATAGTAGATTAGGTCAAGGTAGCTGGTTACATATATCCTACAGCACAAAGGACCCACCACAGAAAAGACTAGCTGGCCTAGTTTATTAGCAGAAATGAGGCTGAGACACCTTAACCACCAGACACCAAATGAACACCCTATCTGCCTTCAGAGCTATGTGGAGTAGCCAAGGAAAGAGCAAGGAACTGAAGACAACATAACTGCCACTGACTTTTCCTTTGTCACCTCACCCTATAGAAAAACCTGTCACCAGAGTACCGTTTCCTAAGTGCTTTCTGTTATAATTCTGGAAGTGCACTTTCACTGAGAAAAGCAGAGGAGAGGGGCTCTCAGACTTTAAGGCTTGGGGGTGGTAGTCCCATTCTAGAATAACACCCACTCTTACTCCAAAGGTGTGTTTAATGCCCAGGCCTTCTCCTTCACGGTTCTCATCCCCAGTGTGGAATCTGTTGTATGACCAGTGCCTCTTGTGGATCCAGGTAGCTATTTCCCACACACTAGCAGCTCAAACTGACTCTGGATTCTGGAATGGCCTGAAGCCCTGCCTGTAGAGCTACTTACAGCTACTTCTGGAGTCGCTGGAATGACTTGGCACCCACTACTGCATAGCTTCATGAGTGGCAATTCTACAAAGTGAACAGTAGCAAGTGCCTCTGCAAAGCTAACTAACACCACCTTTTAGCCCTGTTCTTGAGACCTCCAGTATTCCTTGGCCCCAGCCTGGGCTTCTGTGAGCAAGCCTGCTTCTCAACTGGGCCAACTCCAGTGAGAGCACAGATCTTCCCAATCTTCCCTTCTTTGGGTTGCTCTGAGACCATGTTCTTTTTAACAGAACACTCAACATGTAAGATCTTGAGATGCCAAAGAATTACAGCAGGAGTCTTGGGATCCTACACACCTAGCTGCACATCTCTGAGGCCACTGGTAAAGGAGTCCTGCAGACTGCTCTAGAGTAAGAGCACTCATACTCTACTGGCCAAGGACAAAGGACAGCTCTGACTAGCAACCAGAGATCTAGGACTTTATGAGGCTTTCCTCTGGCTCATCAGGAATTGAGAAGGCTCAGAGAGATCTGGAAGATATCATCTCACCAAGATACTAAACGAGCACTGGCAAACTTAAATATATAGAGAGTGGAGTGGAACACAAGAAAGTGAAGAGACCCTTCTCCAACAGAACCTTCGGAATGTATGGAATAATAGACAGGCTGTGGAAGTAAATATGCATATGCAGACTGGTAAAGCTGGCAGGTGAGTGGGCAGCGAGGCTAGGAGGTCACGCTCTCACTTCTGTACTCAAGAACCACAGTGAGCCTGTAGTCACAGGGCCAGAGTCCTGGCTGTCCATCCTTACTATTGTTTTCTCTGGGTTTCTCTACAGTCAGAGGAAACCCCCAAATGATTCTGGTTCAAATGAACTACAAATTAGTATTTATAACATGTTTTAAGCATCTTTCTTTTCCTCAGAATCAAAGGTACCTTTTTTCTAGGAGTTGAAAATGAGCCATCAAGCACACCTGCAACAAGCAGGTAAGAATACTTAGAAATTTTTTTTTTTTGATATGTATTAAAGACCTTGAACTCTGCAAGACTGCAGCCTGTTGGGAATTGGAGCCACTGAGATGCTAATCAGAATGTGAGGCGAAGGGATGCGACCTCTTACCGCTGCACACACTCCTTCACCACCTCATACTGGCCAATGGAGGCAGCTGTGTGAAGATCCAAGGGGACATCCAGCTCTTCTCGGCTGACCTGTGCACCAAGCCCATGCCACATGGACAAGCTGCGGTTCAGGAGCTCCGGCTCGCTGGCTTCATCGCTGAGCTCAGACATAGCTGCAGAGGGAGGCCCAGGGGTTAGTTCTTCTTCCCTGGCTGTTCCAAAGATGAAACACTCCTACTAACGGCAGGCTATCACCTCAAATTCCTAAGAAACGGAAGCCACTACGGCTGACTTAGCTTCCTCCTAATATCACACAGCTGCTGGCAGTTTGAGGCCAGACAGAAGATGGGAACATCTATGAAGCCATTAACTCTGTTACTGCACCTGCTTCATAACCACAGGTTCTACATCAGATTCTCCAGAGCCTGATGACATTTCCACTGCTAGTCAAACACTGCAAGTTGGGTTACTTAGCACTATTTGCTGCACTTGGGTGTACAGCAATACTAAGCTCTGTGTCAAGCTTCTCCAGTCCCTAGTTCCTCCCTCACTAATGGACATGCATGTCTAAAGGGTTGCTGCTACAAACGCACAGAAGCTGGGTGTGGTGGCATACCTCTGTAATCCCAGCACTGGGAAGGTGGAAGAGAGGCAGGAAGATCATGAATTTAAGGCCAGCCTGGATGACATAACAAGTTTAGGCCAGCCTTCCTACACAGAGATCCTCTCTCAATAAAAGGGTGAGACCCAGAAAGATGGCTCAGGGTTAAGAGTTCGTATTGCTCTTACAGAGGAGCCAGGTTCAGTTCCTTGCACCCATGTCCAGTGGCTTACAACCTCCTGTAACTACAGGTCCAGAGGATCCACCACTCCCTTCTGGCTTCCTTGAGGATCTGCATTCATGTGTGTACATAGTACCCCCCAGATACATGCATACACATCATTTTAAGTCTTCTAAACAAACCAGTGCAGGAAAGATGGCTTAGCAGTTAAGAGCGTGTACAGCTCTTACAGAGGCCTGAGTTTAGTTCCCAGCATCCATGAGGCAACTCACAGCTGCCTCCAGAGGAATCCAACATACTCACATGCACATGTCCACACACAAATACACACAGACATACATAATTTAATACAAAAATTTAAAGTTTATATATATAAAAAACATAAAGGCCAGGAATGAAGTGGATTTGCACCTTCACAAACCACATGGAAGGCTATGTGTGGTGATGCCCGACTTAATTATGGCACTTGGGGAGATGGAGACAGAATTGTGAGTGCAAGACCAACTTGGTCTAGAGTGAATTCCAGAACTACAAAAGTGAAACCTTGACTCAGAAAGGAAAACAAACAAAGAAAACAAAACAACCTGGGCACATAGAACTTGTCTCAAAAAAGAAGGGGAAAAAAAGAGGAAGAGGAGGGAAAGGACAAGTTAGGACAGGAGAAAAGAAACCCCTAGCAGACTGCAGACTGCACTCCCTGTTACCTAAGCAGGAATCCAATACGCAGCCCTTTTAAGTAGGAAAGATGAACACAAGGATGGCAGACAGGTGTATGGTTAGGCATCTTTTATTCTGGGTAATCCTATGCAAACCAAAGCCTTATCCACTTATTTTCTAGCAGATTCTTAGGTCTAGGAGCAACAGGAAGCTAGTACAGAATAGGAAGAGTTCTGGGAGAGATCAGATGCCCCACTGCATAAGACAAAGTGTGTGTGTGGGGGGGGGGGGTGTAACAGGAGAAGAGATAATGGCAGTTTACAGTGAGTAGGGCCTCAGTTTCACATTCTGTTCTCACCTGTGCAACAGTCACTGTTTTGAGACAAGGTCCCACTATGTAGCCCTGGATGGCTTAGAACTCAATTTGTAGACCAGGCTGGACTTGATCTCACAGCTACACCTGTCTTTGCTGAGATTAAAGGCATGTCTACTATATGTAGGTAAGTGGTCACTGGTACTAAGCATTGACCTCAAGCCACCTGAAGTGGCTGAATCCCTCCAGGACCATTTCACAGTGCTCCGGCAAGGCAAGTGTCAGTCTGAGGCTGGAACTGACCCTAACCTGACCCAACAGAGTCAGGAGCAGAACAACGGCAGGGTGTGAAGACCTGGGCTTCGGCACTAAGCCGAACTAACCTCGGGGTGAAGACCACTGCAGGAGTGGCCTCAAGGATACAGAGCACCACAAGGGTTCTGGTGAACCCAGAAGGAAGTCCCTGCTCTTAAACACTTTAGCATTATTCTGTGTTGGTAACAAAAAAAAAAAAAAGGTGAAAAACAAGGCCTGCATTCTGGAAACACCAGCTTCTCATGCTGCAAAGACTGAGCTCACATAGTACCTAACTGGTGAGACTGCGTTTGAGCCAAAGAGTGGACACATGCTCCCCAAAACGGGGAAACTTTAGCAGATTAACAGAACCCTAGAAGGGCTCACACCTGTAATTCCAGCTCTTGGGGGGCTGAGACAATAGGATCACCTTTGAGTTCAAAGACAACCTGGGATACATGAGATGCTTACTCAAAAAAACAATACAACTCGCCAGCTTAGTGGCACAGGCCTTTAATCTCAGCACGTGGAAGGCAGAGCTCAGTGAGTTCAAAGTCAGCCTGGTGTACACAGTGAGACACGCCCACAATCTCAAAAAACCAACACCCAAAAAATCGATTCAAGTAAAATAAAGGTTTCTATGTCTTCTGCACCTCGCTTCCAGAATTTTAGTAGCAGCACCGATATGTTACTCTTAAATTTTTAAAATCTTCGTTTTAAAAAAATTCTATTCTGGCGGCAACTGTCACTCCTTCAAGAGATCCGTGAAGGCCTCGAAGGAGCCCCTGTAGCCCAAATGTGCGACGCGGTTCAGGCCCTAGCGGTCCCGGCGACCGTGCACGACCGTAGGCTCCCGTGTGGCTGGACAGTCTGGCAGGTACCTCGCGTGAGCCCTCAGTTTAGCACCACGGAGCCGGGCCCGTGTCTCCAAAGCCAGCGACAGGCAAGCGCCAGGGCTGACCGCCGGAGCGGTCGCAGAGCGCCTCGGGCCCCGCCTCTCAGAGGGCCAAGCCGCGGCCAGGCCTACCTGCAAGGCCTCAGGTTCCCGCGCCACCCTCCAGCAGCAGCGGCACGCTCCCTCACCGGCCAACAGCCCTGCGCCCGGCCCACCCCGGAAGTAATTGTCGGACGGCGCAGAGCACCCCGGGAAAGCGACGGATGTCTCGTTATTGACACGTACAGCAGCCAATGAGATGGCAGATAGCGGCCCAGTGCTCAGGAGCCAATCCTGAGGCAGAGAGGCAGGCGGCGCCGGGCGAGGGAGAGGTGTGGAGGCGGTCGCCAGGCGGTAGTGGGTGGCCGTGCTTAGCCCGGGCGCAGGGCAAGTGGACGAGCGGAACGGCCCGAGGCGAGTGGGAGACCGCGGAAACCCATCCGACGACGGGTTGGTCCTGGCTGCGGGGTGCAGGGAGTGCGATCCTCCCCTCTGCTCTAACTCGGGCCGACTTGTCCCGCTGCCTCCCAGTCCCCTTGACAACGACGCCTGGCGCGGGGCGGGGCCAACTGGCTTTAAGGAGAAACACTGACAATCAGTCCTGGGCGGCCCCCTTCACTTCGGCGCTTCTGTGCCCTACCGCCAAAGCCCCTGTTATGAAACATCTTTTGGAGCGTATACCAAAAGCGTGGTTCCTGTGGTTCCCAATTCAGGATCGTCAACCACACGTCCTTGCTTACAACATTCAAAGGCCTTAAGCTCCCACTCACCCCCCTGATGCTGCCCTGGTTCGGCACCATTAGTTGACCTGTCTGGTCCGCTTGGCCTTCACCCCACAATCGTAAAGTCCCTCTGTCCCCTGAGGGCTGAGCATCTTTTTTTAGGGTGAGCTACGAAGGGTGGAGCTGAGCCGGGAACTGGATTATAGGGACTCATTTGAGTGATGACAGACAAAATCTCTTGAATAATGGATCTAACTTCTAAAAATTATTTTAAATTATATATCAATTTATTAGTTTTTATTTTAATTATATGTATGTGTGTGAAGATGGGTATGTGTATATCTGTACTCTAGCGCAGGTACCAGTGGACACCAGAGACATAGGCTCTCCCTGAGGTTGAAGTTACAAGTAATCACGGTTTGGGGAACTGTATTCTGACCCTCTACCAGAGCAGTAGAGGACTCTCGTAACTGCTGGGCCATCTCATTCCTTTTCTGAATGCTGGGGATTGGACTCATAATCTTACATATGCTAGACAAATGCTCTACCAAAGGGGTTCATCCCAGCCTTTCCCTTAACTTTAATTCAACCTCTCTAAGTGTATAAAATGGAGATAATAGTGTTTATGTTCTTAAAATACAAACATAACATCTCCAAGTCATAAATATTATATATCTATACATATACCATTTGTATCAGTTTATGCGCCTCTATTTCTGTATACATGTGTCATTAAACACACACACATATATATGAAGACACCAATGTCTTGTGCACTCATTACTGCACACACCCACACATACAGTAACATAAGTTTGCAAAACCAGAAGGAAATAGGTAGAAAATGGAATTCTGTGAGTGTTTTTTATCTACAGCTGATCTAGGCTTGGGGAAGGCTACCAATGCTAGTTTCTCCTTGGACACCTAGACACTGCCGCCTCACCCTGTGTGTTCCACAGGGCTTCTTGATGATGACACACACAGAGAGCATCCTTTGAGTCCTGGCCCCCATGACATCCAAAGACAAAGCTGTGGTGTCCTTGCCAGTTTCTCCCTGGGATGCCATCCTTAAGGCTGCCAAAGACCAGCTGCCGTCTCTGGATTCAGACTCGTCCCTGGTGAGCAAGAGCTTTCTCCAGGTTGTTAACTGCCGAGCCTGGGCAAGGACAGCTTCAGGCACTCCTCTCTACAGACCCCACTTTGGTCTATGGGCTTTGTTTTCACTTATCAGTGCCTGGGATTACTTCTGGGTGTCCACTTCCTTCGGGCTTCTTTCTGGGTTTGCCAGAACTCTTGAGTGTGGATATTAGTGCTCTGTATCTCCAAGGCCACTCCTGCTGTGGTCCTGACCCCCAGGTGGGCTCAGTTCCAAAGCCTGATCTTCTCCCCCAAGCCCTCCTGCCCTGCTGTTGTACTGCTCTCAACTCTATTGGGTCAGGTCAGGGCCAGCTCCAACCTCTGAGAGTGATAACCTTGCCAAGGCCGCATGGTATGGTCCAGGAGGGGTTCTGCCACTTGAGGTGATTTGGGGGTCACTGACAGTATCAGTGGCCATTTACACAGGTGAGAGGGATACATGGTGATCCACCGGTCAGAGGCTCAGCACACAGGTTCCCACAGGACATTTCAAGTGAAGAGCAAGGGTTCTAGAAACAAGATGGCTGGTTTGTGCTGTACCTGGGCGTTTGCAAAGATGAGCGTGATAGAGCTGAGACTCAGGTGTCATCCTGTTCACAGTGAGTGAGGCAGAAGAGGTAGCCAGTGACAGCGCCACAGTGCCCTAGTGCTGCTGTTGCCTTGTGAAGCCCCTTGTGAGGTGGCAGGCCAGTATCAGCCTCAGCCTCTCTCCATTAGAGACAGGTAACCAAAGCTCCTGTGTTAAGTAACTAGTCAGTATGAAATTGAGCTGGCCTCCATTCTCAGCTGCCTCTTCACTACACTATTCAGCGCTAGCATTAATGCAGTATCTGCTGTGTGCAGTAACGCAGCATCCATTATGTGTAAAGCATACTTACGACCTGTGAAAAGTGAAGCCCGCATCTCACCAACAGGAGGTATGCTGCTAAGCCTGTTTTCAAATTGGCTACAGTAAGCAGCACAGGACAAGGCCCTTTGTAGAGAAGTGGTCTTCCCAGACCTGCTCCTGGGCAGGGTGGGCAAAGCATGACTGCCTTGTCCTCTAAAATGCCCTGGTCTATCCGCAGTCTGACTGTGAGGACGAAGAGCCCTTCATCTTTCAGCGGAACCAGCCTGTCTTGATTCCAGACCTGTCTGAGGAGCTTGCTGAAGACCCTATTGGTGTCGATGAATCTGGGACCTGGGTTACTGCAGGGAGGAGTCCTTCGCCTGAGGTCTGTGGGACCCTGGAGGGAAGGGGAGGGAGGTCATCACAAGTCTCACAAGGATTCCACCAGCAGTGTAGGTCTAAATGGTTAAAACCACTGGTCGTGTCTCTCTTCCTCCCACAAGGACAGCCTGACATTCGGGTATTCAGCACAAAAGCATGGCACCCCCTAGAACTATGAGCACATTTGATTTTCTCTCTGATTTCCCACCCTGATCTCTCTGTGTTGTTTTCTACCAAGACATTTTGTACTGTCTGGCCATTGTCATAGCTACATGTCTCAAGTGTCTCTCCATAACCTAGCTAATTCATAACTGAACCTATGTTCAATTACTAAGTAATCCAGCAGGGAAAGGAAGGGTTGTGTTCCATTAATGCCTGCACAGTGGTGACCAATGCTGCACTAGTAGGAGGTCAGGGAGAAGTGGAAAACAAACAGGGAAGGCCACAGCACAAGCCCAAGCCTCCTAATCACAGGAACTATCAGTACCATAGCTATAATCATCTCTCGGTCCCACATCCCCAAGGAAGACCAAGACCTCTATGTAGACTCAAGCAATCATCCAGAGCTGGTGGTACAAGCATGTAACCTGAGCTACTTAGAAACTGAGGCAGGAGCATCAAAAGTTCAAGTCAGGGACTGGAGAGTATGACTCAGTAATTAAGACAGCTTGCAGAAGACCCAGGTTTGGTTTCCAGACCTACATGATAGCTCACAACCACCTTTAACTCCAATTCTAACACATCAGATCCCCATCTTTTGGCCTCTGTAGGCTCCAGCATGCACATTATACACATAAACACATGCACATGTATGCATGTATGTATGTATGTATGTATGTATGTATAATTATGACTAACTCTGGAAGGTGTTGATACATGCTTTAATCAAAGCACTCAGGAGGCAAAGGCAGACATATATCTGAGTTTAAGGCCAGCTTGGTCTACAAAGTACAGCTAGGGCTAGCTGAAACAGAGAAACCCTGTCTCAGAAAAGCCAACAGATAGATAGATAGATAGATAGATAGATAGATAGATAGATAGATAGATAGATAGATAGATTCGAGGCATCAGTGGCTTGATGATGAGAATGAATTGCTACCTTAGTAGATCCCACCTGAGGCTTGTATCCTTGGCAACCCCAGCCTGTCAGACCTGTTAACACGGTCTTGAAGTTGCTGTGGTTAAACATACTTCCCACTGTAGAAGCCAAGCCCATTTTAGAGGCCAAGCTGGGCTCCAGGAGCCACTCAGCTCTGGGTAAGCTCCCTCTGCTCAGTTAATCCTAGCATCATTGAAGCAAACTGGATATGTAGGGCTGAAGAGGATCACCTGACCCATCTCCACCATATACATTGCCTGAAGGCCAGCCCCTTGCCCTCCGCAGGAGGATCTGAGCGGCAACTGGGGCTCTGGTCACGTTAGGTCACTTTTTTGGTTTGGTTGGTTTGGTTTTTAGGCAAGGTTTCTCAGTCCTGGCTGTTCTACTGGTTCTGTAGACCGGGCTGGCCTTGAACTCTGTGATCTACCTGCCTCTGCCTCCCAAGGGCTGGGATTTAAGGCGTGCGCCACCAGCCAGTTACAGGATTTTCATGAGATGTTCTCTTCTTTTCTATAAGGATTACCGCCTCCTCTGGGAGAGAGGTAATGGGGAATGGAGCTGTTTAGGAAACAATGACAATGACTACAGGCCTTGACAGACTGTTGAACTCAGAAGAATTAAAGTGAGACCTGACATGGTGGTGCATGCCTTTAATCCCGACACTCAGGAGACAAGCAGGTAGATCTCTATGAGTTTGAGCCTAGCCTGGTCTACAGAGCCAGTTCCAGGACATCTAGATCTGTATAGTAAGATTCTGTCTTGGAAAAAAGAAAAAATAAAAAGGTCAAAATGGAGCCCATGAGATGGCTTGGTGGGAAAAGGCACTTGCTACTTAGCCTAACAGCTTGTATTCCATCCCTGGGACCCACATAGAAGAAGGAGAGAACCAACTCTCAAAGTTCTCCTCTGACCTCCACTTGTTCGTGCATGTGCTCTCTGTCTCCCTAAAGTATGTCTGCAGGTGTTCATAGAGGATGCCTCTTTTCTCTAGCCACTTCTGGTTCCTGGGAGATTAGCCATAGAACCCAGAAGTGACCAGATGGTAAGATCCACGGACTTGGCCTGTCAGGAGAGAAGAGACCCTGGCTGGGCTTGCCAGAGCTGTGTCAAGAGCAGCCCAATCCTTGTGGATGCTGAGGAGGCACCTGCTTGGCTGGAAGACAGCCTTAGAAGCCTGTCTAAGCCCAGAGGATCCCAGAGTCCTCCATGGTGTTCCCAGGAAGAAGAAGCCACCTTTCCTTTGGAAGGAGAGCTGAAGACAGAGCCCTCAGATACTGATTTTAGAAACTCTACAAAGCGCAGAGCCCTCCGCAGGGAGAGGAGGAAGATGATAGAGAGAGATATCCTTCAGAAAGTGACCCAGTCTGCTCAGAGCCCAGCCTGTGGTGACCAAGGCCAGACTGCAGAGTTAGGACCAGAAGCAACCTCAGAGCTGTCTCGGGAAGGATGGCCAGTTCTCTCACTCAAGGTAGGTGTCCTCACGGCCCAGCCTGCCCTCAAGTCAGTCCCCACTACATGGGCACATTCTTGCCACACTGTTGAGGCTGGAAGCAGCTCCTCAGGACCTAAGGCCCAGAGCCCAAGTCCACCTGCTGCTCCTGGAACAGTGTGGGATAGACTGGCATGGAGCTTACCTCAAGGAGAATTAGTAGCAATAGCCTTCTTTAGAGAACACAGAAATGACCCAGGTATGAATGCTGATGGTCAGTCATGCTGACAAGCAGTGCTGCAAAAGGGAGGTCCTAAGGGGCAGACATCACATGCCAGAAACAGCTGTCCAGTCACACTAAGTACATTAGCATGCACTGTCAGGGAGATGGGCTGGGAGTGGGAGAGGCACTCCTCTGAGGAGTGTGAGGACCACTGGGAAAGCAGATCTGTAAACCACAGCAGTGGCTCTGTGTCCCTCCATGGCGGAGCTGTTCCCCAATTATAGTGGTAGGCAGCCTGTGGCGAGCACAGCTGCGATTTATGAGGTAACCCTGCCCACTGGACAGGAAAGAAACTCTTCATACTAGCCCAGTTTTCAAAGAGAAGAGTATCCTGGTGCGCTATGCAGGTAGACATACTGGAAGATGGTCCAGTGTGGCATGGAAACCACGCATCTCACCCATGCATCACTTCACATTGTACAGAGTGCTAGCATGGAGACATGCATGAATTCTTCATTGCTGTTTACTTAACAATTTCCCTCTGTTCGTCCTCACGACTTTAGTTCTTCCTCACCTATAGAGCTGAAGGAATTTGAAAGGTCACATGTAAGCATTCATCGTAGGTCCCTTGCCTCCACCCTCCATCATACCAATGCCTGCAAAGCCATCTGGGCCAGGCTTTCCAGGTTAAGCACCTGCTTGAGCCACCAGCTTCTTAAAGTTGCTGAACTTTTCAAACATCTTAAATTGATGTGAACCTAGACAGCTTAAAAATTACATGGTGATTTGGGTGTAGGGAGGCAGAGACAGCCTGGTCTACAGAGTGAGTTCCAGGACAGCCAAGGCTACACAGAGAGACCCCGTCTCAAAAAAACAAAACAAAATTACATGATGGAAAAGGCTAGAATGTGCCTCAGTGGTAGAGTGCTTACCTTGCATGCACAAAATGGGTGTACACCTGTAATTCCAGAGCTTGGGAGACGAAGGTTGGAGGATCAGACATTAAAGGTCATCCTTGGCTACATAGTTCAAAATCAGCCTGGGCTATAATGAGATTATGTCTGAAAAAAAAATGGGGCGTCCTCCAGGTTAGCCATCTTTATGCCCCAAAGCATTGACACCTGACCCCTATAAAAGCCGCTTAAATAAGGAGGTGTCAAGAAATGTAGGTCTCACTTTAAAGGATTGGCTCAGTGTGTAATCAGTCACAACAGACAGGACATTCATTTGCTAGATAAACCCAAACTCCAAACACCACCCTACTGTTAATGGTGGTTGGAGTCTGGGTTGGATGCTTCCAGGTTGTTAATCCCTTATCCAAGGATCTGAAAACAAAGGCTCACACAAATGTGCAAAGTTATCTTTTGAAGCAGGATAACTTTACTGGAGCTTGAAAACAACAGATAAAAGGCTATACACTGTCAAGTTTGACAGGGCTTCATTTGATGAGGTCTAGAGGAAGAGGGCCTGGCTACTAAGGGCGTAAATTGTATGGTTCTGTATTTTGATTGTTTTATTTTCCTACTGCACATGTTCCTTTCCCACAGTGCATCAGATTTTAATCACTTGAATGCCGAGTTATGCACAGGCACAAGGTTACAGCAAATAGGAGGTCCTTCTTAAAAGATTATTAGAGACACAGTCTTTTTCTTACTGCCTTTACGCTCAAAATCAGTTCAGGCAAGATAGCCCCTTCTCTTCCTCATATCTAGATACACTGGGAATACGCTTGAATAGAAACTGTCTAAATTTGATTGTTAGGGAGTTGAGGGGAAAGATTTACGCCATAAATCCAGAGAGAAGGGAATTCCTGTAGCTTGATGCAGGTCAGGGGTGTCAAGGGACTTAGGTTGCTAGGTCCAGTGTTTGAAAAGGGCTTTGTCTGTATAGTACATGAAGGAACTACACTGCCAAGTGCATTGTTACAATGGGAGTGTTTCCTAAGCTAAACTTTTTCCTGTTTGCCCTCCTCACTACAATGGATGATCATGACACCCTCTGTTGGCTGCAGCTGCTGTGAAAGCGGGGGCTCCTGCAGGACTTCCTGCAGCCCTGGAATCAATGTTATCATTTCAGCAACTTGAAGGCTGGGACTTGGATTATATCCTTCAGAGTCTGCCAGGGCAACAAGACAGCCAGGGTGACAGTGCATCCAGAAGTGCATGGTGGTTAGCTGACCGCTGCCAAGACCAAGGTCTGACTCTCAACCCTGAAGCCCAAGCCGGTCCCCACCTCCTTCCCAGCCTCAATGGCAGGGCTTTGGGATGGGCAGGGTCTGTCTGCCCCTTACTACCCTCAGCACACATTTCAATGGGCCTTACAAAGATTTCATTCATTCATCATACACGTGGCTGCCTGATCTGCCAGGCATGTTCAGGCCTTCAAAATTGGCCTGCCTGTGGCTCACCATTTTTCTTCCTCCAGCCTCCTTCCTTTTCCCCTTTCTCCCCTTCAGGCAGCTTTCACACTTCTGCATCCCTCACTTTATTAGAAAATGAAGGCAGAGGATGTCATACTCACTGTCCTCATGACCTTGCTGAGAGCAGCTCTGTAAAAGGCAGAAGCATCTCATGTCCCCACCCACCCACCCACATAGGCCCCCAACAGCAGGTGGAAGCACATCTGAGCTGAGGAACAAGGTCAGAGGTTATTCCAGACCAAAGACTCACTAGACCAACAGCCTCTGGGCTGTTTGAAACAAGACACTTTTTAAAGTTTATTTTTATTTTTTCTTATATGCATGTATGTATATGAACCATATAGATGCAAGTCTGTGCACGCACCAGAAGAGGACAGCTGATCATCTGGAATTGGAGTTCCATACAGTCATGAGCTACCTTGTGAATGCTTAGCATTGACGCCAGGTACTCAGCAAGAACACCCAGTGCTCTTAATCACTGAGCTTATCTCTTTAGCCCTAGCTCTGTTTTGTGTTTGAGACAAGGACTCACTGTTTAGCCCAGGCAGACCTGGAACTTGATGCATTGAACTCAGAAAGATCTGCCTGTCTCTGCCTTCTGAGTATATGAAAGGTATATCACCACCATATCTGTTTTTGAGACAGGGTCTCACTCTGTAGCTCAGGCTGTCCTGGAGCTCTTCACAATCCTCCTGTTGCAGACTTCAAAGGTCTGCCACTAATGAGTATGTGACAGCAAGTGGTGTGTCGGCAGAGCTTCAGGGTATGGCAAAGCAGTCCTCTGCAAGAACTCCCTCTGTGGAAGGTGCCACGGTAGGAAATAGTCTTTTTTTTTTTTTAAATGTTCATGGCTCTTTGATCAAGCTGTTCCTTTTTGTTTAGTTTTATTTTGTTGAGACATGTAGCCCAGGCTGACTCAAATTCATTCTATACCTGAAACTGGCTTTGAACTCCTGATCTTCTTGCTTCTACCTCCCAAGTGCCACTTCCACCAGCCAAGCTATTCCATTTGGAAAATCTCTTGTAAACACATACCCCAGGACGCTCATGGCTATGTACTTTAAAACTCTGAAAACTTGGAAATAGCCCATGTTCAATAGGGGTCTAGCTAAGTCAAGCTTGTCATAGTGTCCTCAGCTCAGTAACAAACTGTATTCACAGAAAGATGTCGTATGAGCAGGGTAGTGGTGGTGCACTCAGGTGGTGCACAGAGCCAGGCTTCACTCTGTGAGTTCAAGAGCAGCCTGGTCTACACAGAGTGAGTTCCAGGACAGCCAGGGCTATACAGAGAAACCCTGTTTCAAAAAAAAAAAAAAAAAAAAAAAGTAAGAAAGATAGTATAAGAGGGTAGGGATATAGCCCAGGAACAGAGTGCTTGGTAACATGCACAGGCCCTGGGTTCATTCCTAAGTGCACGCACACACACACATACACACACACACACACACACACACACACAATCAATTGATCTATAATTGATTATAATTGATAAGCCTGTTTGGCTGTACATTTTGAAAACTGCAAACATCTGTTCACTATGATCACGTCTGACCCTATGTCACAAGACTCAAATGGAGCGGCCCCTATTGAAGACACGACTACCCTTGACTTTGCCAATTAGAGCTGGAAGCCTCAGGACGAACTAGGGTGGGACACATTGGATCCTGAAGCCCAGCCTCTGAGAGGTAGGCAGACCTGAGCTTATCAGTGTTTCTCCTGGCTATCCCCAGGGCACAGCACTGGACCCTCCCAGGACATACTCCTGGAACAGCTGGCTCTCCTGTGTGCCACTCAGTCCAGAGTCAGCAACCCTACCTGGAAGGTATCTGCTGACAAGCTCCAAGACACAGAAGAGCAGGTAGCTAGAATCAGGTGAGACTTCCGAGCAGTCACAGCCATCTCCTTAGAACCAACCAGCCTCTGGGCAGTGCTGATTGGGCCTTTTGTTGGGCCACTGGGCATATACTTTTTTTGACTAAAGAACCTAATTATGCAGATGCTCCATTTTCTGTTTTTCCTCATGGGAAAACTGAGGTTCCGATTGCCGTGTCTGTCCCAATCCATCAATGGCAGAGCTGTGTCTTGTTCCCTAATGCTAAAGACACTTTGTCTTCACTATCTACATGACCAGTGGGAACAGGATGGCCTGGAAGGATGAAAGGGCTGTGGGCAGCAACCTGTCCTAGACATGGAGGAACAGAGTGAAGCGGGGGATGGGAAGGGTGGGGGGTGGGGTGGGGGGGTGTGGAGGGGTGGCAGAGGTGGAGATGGGTCCCCTGAGGCCTGCCCTTCCCACATTACTGCTCCCTCTGCTGTCAGGAGTCTAGAAGCCTTTTCCGTGAAGTAGTTGTAGGTTCTGCCTGGCTAGCAGGAGGAGCAGACATGGCTAGGCCTGTGCTTTCCAGTATGAAGTCCACCAGCTCCAGATGACTACTAAGCACCGGAAATGCCACTAATGGGATGAGGACTATTTAATTTCCAGGTCTACTGGAAATGATTAGCTTAAATACATAAACAGCCACCTCTGTGCTCAGTGGCCTCCAACTGAACAGAACAGATGGAGGTTTATTTATGCTACGAGGAGTGAGCCTAGGCTTCTCACATGCTTGGCTCTACCACTGTGCCGCATCACAAATCTTCTTTCAACTCTTTTGTTGTTGTTGGGTTGGTTTGTTTGTTTTTGTTTTTCAAAACAGGGTTTTTCTGACTGTTCTAGAACTTGCTCTGCAGACCAGGCTAGCTGTGAACTCACAGAGATTCCCCCATGCCTCTGCTTCCTAACTGCTGGGACTAAAGGTGTGCACCACCACCCCACAAACCCCAGCCTTCTTTTTACTTTGATTTTGTTTAGATTTATTTATTTTAAGTATATGAGTACACTGTAGATTGTCTTTATACACACCAGAAGAGGGCATCGGTTCCCATTACAGATGGTTGTGAGTCACCACGTGATTGTTGGGAATTGAACTCAGGACCTCTGGAAGAGCAGTCAGTGCTCTTAACCTCTGAGCTATTTGTCTAGCCTCTTTTTACTTTTTATGGTCTTTCTAGGAGGCCAGAGAGATGGCCCAGTAGTTAGAGGCACTGATTGTTCTTCTGAAGGATACAGGCTTGATTCCCAGTACCCACATAGTGACTTACAACTGTCTGCAACTACAGTTCTGTGAATCTGGTGTCCTCTCTGGTCTCCATGAGTACCAGGCATATAAATAGTGTATAGTCATGTATGCAAGCAAATACACACACTTTTAAAATACATGTATAAACTGGGCGGCGGTGGTACACACCTTTAATCCCAGCACTTGGGAGGCAGATGCAGGTGGATCTCTATGAGTTAGAGGCCACCCTGGTCTACAGAACAAGTTCCAGAGTAGCTAAGGCTACACAGAGAAACTATGTCTTGAAAAACAAACAAAAAGTATATGTATAAAGTCTTGCCCAGGCCTTAAACTTTACATCCTCCTGCCTCAGTTTCCCAGGCACTTGGGATGACGGGCCTGCCTGCCAGCCTAGCTGATGTGCAGCATGTCAGCCTTGTCCAGTTCTATAGGGTAGTATGTCCTGTTCTTATGTGGCCTGTCCTGATGGTGGCTGTGAGAACACATAGGTTCCAAGTGCTCACCAGCACACAACAGGGACACTGTCAGTAGCTGCTATGAGCACTGTTGATTCCACCAGCCCATCAGGTGGCAGGGAATCACATAGGATGGCCACCCGCAACCTCCCATTGCAGAAGTGCTTCAGCAGAGCCTGGCTTTCCACCTGAGCAAATCCAGAAACTAGCAGAGAGTAGGAGGCTGAAGACAGAGCCTTCCACCGTCTTCATTGACCTGCGGCAGACAGAACCGTCAGAACTACAAGATCACCAGTCCCAGGAGAGGTACAAAGCAGTGCTAGGAACTGTGCCTCGGGCGGGAAGGAGGGACAGAAGGCAAAGCTAATCTGGCTTGAGCACACTGTACCTTCCCATCAGCACATGGCAGGAAGCCAAGTGGTTCCTTGGCTTTGACTGACTTCCACCTGTCTTGAACTCCCAGGGAGGTCCCTGGATGAGAAGGTGAGGGGCAGGCCTGGCACGGAAGCTGGAGACCATCCTAAGAATCCATTTCTTTTTACTCCCAGCTCTGAACATAGCTCCTCTGACAGTGAGGAGGAAGTGGAATCAGCAGGCTCAGTACAGGTGGCATCCTCCTGGGAACAAAGGTAGCTTTACAGTCTCTTCCTCTGCCTAGGGACACTCCCTTGCTGTGCCCTGGCCCCTACACATGTAAGCCAGCATCCGGTGTGGTGGGAGTGGGTATCACTGTGTTTTACAATGTGTCATAGGGAAGCCTCTAGTGTGGTGGGAACAGGTATCACTGTGTTTTACAACGTGTCATAGGGGAGCCTCCCCACCAACGGCAGCTTACTCAAGCCTCTAAAAACAGCTCCCTAGTTTGATTGCCCTGCTGCTGGTCCCAGAAGAAGAGGAAGTGTAGGGTCAGAGGTTAGCTAGATGTGAAAAGTTCTGGTTAGAGAGCAGCATCCAATCAGGGACATGCCTGGGGCCCAGACCATGGTGAATGAGAAATATGGTCCCCGCTGCCCACAGCACTGGGAGTTAGAGCTCAGGCTGTAAATGAGGTACAGAGCACGTAGAATGTGGACATCCTAGGAAAACAGGCTGGGACGTATTGGCAGAGGCAGGCAGATCCTGTGAGTCACAGGCCAGCCTGGTCTACAGAGAGAATCTTGTCTTGGAGGGTGCTGCTGACTCACTCATGTACTTCTCATGGCTTGCACAACCTGCTTTCTTATAGGCCCCAGGACCAGCAGCCCAGGGATAGTAACCCATCTGCAATGGGCTGGGCCCTCTCCGTCGATCACTAAGAAAATGCCTTACAGTTGGATTTTATGGAGACTTTTTCTTAGTTAAGGTTCCCCTCCTTTCAGATGACTCTAGCTTGTAGCAAGTTGACATAAAATTAATCAGGCCAATGCCCATTAGAAAGAGAAAAGGCCATAAGGAGTGTTATCCCACATGCTTCCCAGCCAAACTGCAGCGCGGTCAGGCATTGCCCTTGCTTTGGAATGGACACTGAAAGACCAAAGACATTCCTGTTTCAGTGTTGGGAGTTCTGGCCATCAGGTGACAGGGCTTAGGTTGCTTATTCTTTGTCACAGGTACTGTACCGGGAAGAGTCACCTTCTTCAGCAGCTGAGGGTATTTCGGAAAGGAGCAGTTCCACCACAGCCGTCTGCCAGTGACAGTCCTGGAGGCCAAAAGGCTCAGGCCTCAGAAGATACAGCTGGATCACAAACTCGGAGAAAGAAGCAAATAAAACCCTGGTCTGAGAAGCAGAATCTAGATCCAGATCTAGGGGACCCTACTGGACCACAGCTGCTCCCTGGTATGGGCCAGCTATAGGCAACTCAGGTAAAAAAAGCTGAAAAGCAGGCTGGGTGGCAGACTTTCTACCTACACAGTCCTGGTGGTCTCTATCTACAGTCTGCCTGTTTCTAACAGCATGGGCCTCAGGGGCTGGGACCCTCAGTCTAGATACCATGCAGCTAGTTTGAGCATAGTTAAACTTTTGTTGTTGTGGCGGTGTTGGGAACTGCATCCAGGGCCTCTCCCATTCCCATATTTAAACATATTTATAGTTTCCTATAGAAAATTTCCCCAAGTTCCTGGATCCCTTGGCATTTCATGTACCCACCCATACAGATCTGATGGAAAGGGGAGCAAAAACTGAAATTTGCTTTCTCTCTTTAACCAAGATACAAAAGCACACATAGGTTTCAAGTCACTCCAAATTAAAGGTGGCACCAATTTTTGCTAGTCTGAGTGGGAATTCTAACACTGTGTGAAATGCAATGGTACCCAGTCTCCCTTCCTGGGTACCCAATAACAGCTGTGTGACCAGTCAAGACCTGGTCCTCATGGGACGCCCGAGCTTCCCCCACCTGGATACTTTGAAAGCCTTGTCCCTCACCAACACCCCGCAGACTCCATCTGAAGGACAATTTATGTGCATACTTTCTCACCTCCTTGGGTCTCCGGATACCTCATCTCTCAAGAGTCTGCCCCTGACTGCTCCATGAAAGAGCAGAGAAACCTCTGTTCTTGGTGACATGGCAGGGTTCAGGTGGCTTGGCAGGATGCTTGGCATCTAACATGTTTTAGCATTCAGGTGGAAGGGTGGTGCTACTGCCAGCTGCCCAGCTGCTGAAGATAGGCAAGGATCTCACTGTCAAGCTTTGAGCCACACAAAGGTCAGGTCCTATGGCAGGATCACAACCATCACTGGTGGCCAGCATCAAGCCCACATAATCCTGACCCACAAACCCTGTTTGATCTGGCCACAGGGGAGCCACCATCAGTCCCAATCCCAAGATATATCCTTTAGAAGCCACTTGCAAGTCAGGTGTCCACCAAGGCCTCAGGCCTTGTAAGTGGGAGCCAGGCTGCCACGCCCAGGTACCGAGGTCCCTTGCTTGAACTCCAGGGCAGCATGAATCCACCTTCTGCTCAGCAGCCTTCACTTCAACCAGGTAACTGCCAACAGCAGAAGTGCCCACTGTTCCCAAACCCACAGTCTCCCAGGCCCACCCCACTTATGTTAGAAAACTTGTTGAGAATGTCTCACAGTGATAGAAAATAAACTCTGCTGCGGTTTCGGCTGCGCCTGGGAATCAGTGGCGTTCAGGAAAGCTGCAGGGTGGTTATGGGCAAAGCCACATCTGCCACCTGGGCAATATCCATCATGCCTCAGAAGATCATCCAGGGAATCAAAGAGGCTGAGAAAACAAGTACAAAAGACTCTAAAGGTGGAGTCTTGGGGATATAAAACTGAGGGTCACCTCATAGGACCAGGTGCACTGCCATCATGGTACATACCTGGCACCTCAAACTCTCGTTTCCTCATTAAGGATGACAAGGCCATGAGGTAGAGACAGAATTCTAAACAGGAAGAAGGAAGAAGGAAGGGCCCCAGTGAGGAGAGAGGACGGGCTTCTTATGAGAACCCAAGAAATGGCAAATGCCCAGGAGTCCGCTCCCCGTGGCACCACCAGGGACATGAACCTAGAGCTGGCTGCATGGCTCTGCCAGCTCCTGGGCAGAGAGGATCTGGGTGTGTCTGCTGTTTCCATGTGCACCCCAAGAGCTTTTGAGGCCACACCACACATGGGATCATGACAAGGACTGGCATTTATTATGAGAGTGAAGAAAAACCAAACAAGCCTGGGTCATGTGAGATAGTGAGCAAGCAGAGCAGGCAACAGAACACAGACATCAGAACGACACCCTGGGGCTGGGAGAGTGCTCAGCATGGAAGGCACTGGCTGCTAACTCTGGGAGCCTGTGTCTGCTGCCTGAGATCTGCGTGTGCATGGAGATAACCCACAAGCCGTCCTCTGGCCTCCGCATATACATGGTGCTACACACATCCTGCACGCACGTACACATGACAGGATTTAAAAAACATGTGTTCAGTCATGAGTAACAGACATACTACCTGGATGGAACATCTCAGAACTCCACAGCTTCAAAAGCTGACTCATGATTTCAGTAACTACTAAGAAGGTGTCAGTGCTGCTACTACTACTTCAGAGCTCAGCCACTCCCCCAAGCACTAGTGTGGACTGACCCGAGTAGTGCACCTTACAGGCCAGTGAGGCTTGGAGAACAGGACAAAGCCTGGGTTCCCCACCTCAGGAAGCTCAACCCCAGCTTCTTCAGGAGCATGAGGTCTACTGAGCTGCTCTGAATCTTCAAAGGGGACCCCAAACTCACCCAATCCTCCACTGACTCCTGAACAAGCCCCACATTTTCCTTTTAGAATGTCTGGAAGGAGGGGGTGCCGGCTGGAGAGTGCTCGCTGTGCAGCAGTCATGAGACACAAGTCCCATAGTATAAACACCCACCATAGAGCACTGCAGAGGACTCCTTAAATCCGTGCCCCCTTGAACTCAGAGCATAGCTTTAAAGCTGGGTATGGTGCTTCACAACTTTAATCCCAGCACTCGGGAGGCGGAGACAGGCAAACCTCTTGAGTTGAAGGCCAGTCTGGTCATCAAAGTGAGTTCCAGGACAGCCAAGGCCACACAGAGAAACCCTGTCTTGGGAGGGGGGAGTTATAAAAGGAAGATGTCATGGGGCTCAACTCAAGGGACATTAGCAGCCACCTTCAGCTGGAAATGGGAATCGATTCTTCACCAGGTTCTGTGGAGGCATCCATCCCTTACCAACATCTTACTGAACTGTTAGAAGTTTCTGTTAGAGAAGCTACCAGACTATGGGGCCCATTATGCAAGAGACACGTGTTCCCCCTTTCCTGCTCTGTTCCCTGTGTAGAGTGAAAGTCCTTCTACAATGTCCTCATGGTGCCCATAGGACACAAAGAGGTGGTCCAAAGGTATTGAAGTCAAGGTTGCTGCACTGACTGGCAACATCAGAAGTGTTGGGCCTGGTGGCTTCTGGAGAAGTTTGGGCTGTGGAGAGCATCATGCATTGTGGTCAGGCTCTGGCCTCAGTGCATCCTGCTCTGTACACTAGGGCTGTGCTGCAGAATGGGTGAAGCACCGTGGCTGGCATGGGTCAATCTTCCTGTGCAGCCTATCAGATGTGGGAAAGATGTCACGGTACCACCTTCAGCAGCCAACAGCAACAAGACTGACTACCTTGCCCCAAATGCCTGTCCAGGCACCTCAGTCCTAAGCCTGACAGCTCAGCCCATAAGAAGAACCACATTGTCTATAACACACCACTGCATGAGGCCTAGTGGGCAGCGCTATGACCTGTGTTTGCTTTATAGGATAATCCACAGCCTTGTGGTAACCTAGTTCAGTTGCTAAGTCACTCACCCAATCTCCATTTCATCCAATTCCTGAATTGGGCAGAACACTTGTGATGGAAGAAACCTTGAAAGTTTGCTATTTACTTATTTGTTTTGAGCCAGGGTCTGTCTTTGTAACCCTGGCTGTTTTGGAACTCAGTATGTAGAACAGGCTGGTCTAGAACTCACAAAGGTCTTCCTGCCTCTGCCTCCTGAGTACTGAGATTAACAGCATACACATCGACCCCTCACTCCAAAAGACGCTCTATAGAACTCACACAGGCCTCAGGCTTGCTATGTTGTCAAGGATAGACTTGAACTTATGATCCTTTAGCTTCAACTTCACAAGTGCTAACAAATACTAGCATACCCTGTCTGTAGGGTGCTGGGTATCGAACCCAGAGCTTTGTGTCTGCCAGGCAAGTATTCTACCGACTGAGCTACCTCTCCAGCCCCATTTCTTTAGTGAGCCCCCATTATTTTAGACATCCATTACTAAGTCTTGTGAGAAGTACATATTGGCACACTTGCAACGTGTATCTAAATATACAAAGAAGCGTGTGCACATGAGCATATAGAATGATTCTGTCGAGGACAGCACTGGGAATAAATACACAGCAAAGCAGGGAAAGGGAAAGGCGCTGTCGGGAAGAGAGAAAACATTAAAGAAAAGGACCCCTAAATAATTTTAACTCTACTTTCAGAAGGGAAGCTTCAATTCTTTCATGGATTCCTTAGAATGGATGGATCAGAACTAAGAAAAGAAACAAGTGTTTGGCTTCCCAAGGGAATCTTGCTAGGGGCCATTGTGAGGAGGCGGGAGGCTACTGAGGAGGCTATGTATCCCTGAGGACGGTATACACAGGGCAAGCGGGTTTTTCCTGTTCCCAGCAGGTATGTAGACTGTTCTCAAGAAGTAGAAAATGCCCCCTTGAGGGTCGCATTTCCAAAGAGAATTTTTTTCAAAGTAAAACTTCAAAATAAGCTGGGGCAATTGCCGACACCTTTGGTTCCAGCTGTTCCTGGGGATGAGACAGGAGGATGACTGACCAGCCTGGGTAACAAAGAACTTGTCAGCAGCAAAGCAAAAGTGGGAGATATATGCCAATTAACCACCATCTGTCCAAGAACAGTGGTCTCTCAGGTCAGTTCCCATGAGTCCCCAGTGAGCAGTCCCTGACAGTCT
Organism: Grammomys surdaster; assembly: GCF_004785775.1. Taxonomy (NCBI): domain Eukaryota; kingdom Metazoa; phylum Chordata; class Mammalia; order Rodentia; family Muridae; genus Grammomys; species Grammomys surdaster. Next base: position 2,178,160 of record NW_021620577.1, on the reverse strand, counting down.
CTTCACAGATCTTGTTCTGCCTCTCTCTGCTTCCTCTTCCTGAGCTGGGGATGGAAGCCCAGAGACAGAGGCAAGGACCCAGCTCAATTAGAAAAATGCTGTGATCACCTACACGACTATTCCTTCCATATAGATAATTAAAATAAGCACACTAAAAGTGCGATGAACCGTGTTGGAGGCCTAAGAGTACATAACAGCCATAAACACGCAACTTTATAAGACCGCTCTATTTATAATAAAAACCATGTCGTATTTTCCTTGTGCAACTTTGTGACCCATAGTTTTACCTTATTAGATTGTAATCCTATCCAAGGCCTTTGCACCTCAAGAGCCACTCGATGATTTCATTTATGAAGAACAGTTTTTTAGGGGCTGGAGAGATGGCTCAGTGGTTAAGAGCACTGACTGCACTTCCAGAGGTCCTGGGTTCAAATTCCAGCAACCACATGGTGGCTCACAACCATCTGTAATGAGATCTGATGCCCTCTTCTGGTGTGTCGGAAGACAGCTACAGTGCATTCATATATAATAAATCTTTCAAAAAAAAAAAGAAAAAGAAAAACAGTTTTTTAGAATAATTTTGGACAGTACAATTTCAAAAGCTACAAAAACTGTATATGGTTCCTGCTAAGGCACCCAAATATGACACTTGGGTGTGTGGTCTCCCTGAGTGCCTTTCTATTAACCCCTGGGCTTAAATCTGTTTAAAAAAATTTTTTGAGACAGGGTCCCAGCATATAACCTTGGCATGCCTGGAACTCTATGTGTAAAGCAGGCTGTCACTGAACTCAAAGATCCACCTGTCTCTGCTTCCTGAGTGCTGCATTAAAATCTTGCACTACTGTGCCTGGCTATAAAGCTAACTCTTACCAAACTCTACCTTTGTTTCATAATGATTCATTTGGTAAAGTGATCACCAAGTGTCTCAGGGTTTCATTGCTCTGAGGAGACACCATGAACAAGGCAATTCTTATAAAGGCAGACATTTCATTGGGGCTGGCTTACAGGTTCAGAGGTTCTGTCCGTTATCACGGTGGGAAGCATGGCAGCATCCAGGCATACCTGGTGCTGGAGAAGCTTGGTCCAAAGGCAACCAGGGTCTCTTCCTACGGGCCAAGCATATTCAAACCACCACACAATGAAAGCATGAAAACCTGAGTTTGATTCCCAGATCTATGTTAAAAAAGAAAAAGCCAGGTGTGGTGGCCTATACTTGCAATCCCAAGAGTAGTGTGGCAGAGACAAAGGTGGATGACCGGGGTTCTATGTCCGGCATTCCTAGCTTACTGGACAAGTCCCAGGACAAAGCACAAAAACAAGGAAGATGGCATCTGAGGAACACTACCTACAGGAAACAAAGGCCAACCATTCACACACACCCTCACACACATGTACAAATATTCACACCCACAAACTTCAGGGTCATCACCTGTTGAGTTTGGGACCAGTCTGGAATACATGAGACCTGTTTTAAAAGAAAACCCATTCACCTAATTTAGTAAAACTGTGGTGAAGAACAGCTACACTCTGAGTTTTAGGCACCGAAGTACGGAGGGCATGCAAGAAATCCAGACTGACTGAGAACCTAAACGTTTACTCCAACACTTGGCCCTGGGTTAGTTTCGTTCCCAGAACTAACCCAGGCATCCTAAGGCCTGGTCCTATCTCCTTCACCCAGCCTTTGAAGGTTACCAGCAAGTTGCCAACAATAGACAGGATTCCAGGGACTTGTCCTTAGGGAACAGAAGGTCTCCCCAGGCTCTGCCCCTCTCCTTCTGTTCCCAGTAGTTTTTAGCCGAGATCCTCCCTAGCTGTCAAAGTCTTGTGTCCAGCTTTGGGCTCCCTAAGCGGACCACACTTCTGGCCCAGCGACCGAACTACATTTCCCAGACTACCGTGTGCACTGCTGCCTGCTTGTGCTTCTTTGAACCTTTTCTGAGAGATTCATTCTCCTAGCTGCTGTATCCCTATGTGCCTTTTGTGAGTTCTGAGCCTCAGTATCCATATTGATGAATGGGAACGTTCACTCACAGTCATTTATTGACCTGTATGTTAAATTGCACACACCAGCGGTGGTGGCTCAGACCTAGTTCTTGGGAGGTGAGGCAGGCTGATTATTGAGAGTTCGAGGCCAGCCTAGTCTACAGAGAAAGTTCCAGGACACCCAGGACTACATAGAGATACCCTGTCTTGAAAGACCAATAAAGAAATAAAATAAGAACTGTACTTTGGGTGGGCAGTGGTGGCGCACGCCTTTAACCCCAGCACTTGGGAGGCAGAGGCAGGCGGATTTCTGAGTTCAAGGCCAGCCTGGTCTACAGAGTGAGTTCCAGGACAGCCAGGACTACACAGAGAAACCCTGTCTCGAAAAACCAAAAAAAAAAAAAAAAAAAAGCTGCATACTGGCCGAGCTGAGTTGCCTCATGCCACTCATTTTGGGAGGTTTTCTGCAATTTCAAAACTACCCTGAGTTACATTGTGAGGCTGTGTCTCAAAACCCAAAACCAGCACAAATAAAAGCTGCAGGCCAAATGCCCCCCCTCTTATATATCCAGCTGAAACCTTTGTTATGGCCCAGTGACTATTGTATCATTTTTACTGACAAACCTCCAGTTTGTTCTAATTGGTCAGAGAACCCAAGGGTTGCCCATCCACATGGCATAGCCTGTCCTTGGATAGAAGGACTGTTTCTCACCCTTTATTACACTGGATAATCTTGGAGGACACTCTTTACACATGTGTCTTGCTCTAGGGAACATGTGGCAATGTCCTGGTTAATTTTCAGTTGTCAAAACAGGGAAGTTAGTACTGATATCTGGGAGGAGCCCCAGCCTGCCCCCTCCCACTACCAAGACTGAGGGAACAGGGCTGACACTGTGGCCAGCAGTGTTCTGTGTAATACCCATTCCTAGAAATGCAGTCGCAGAGCCAAAGGGTGTGTGCTTTTGAAATGCAGTGGGCTTTGCCAAGCTGCCTGAAGCTCATCTGCACCTTCAGAACCTATTGTTTCCCCAGTTGATATCTTAACCGATGTGTAGCAATATTCCGCCTGCAAGACGGTGGTTATGGGTGGGGAATGTCCACTTGAGCCCTGGGGACAGGAGTTCCCTAAACCTGTCGCTGGCCAAGGGCAGGGGTAGAGAGGTAGGTTTGTGAATTCACTGAGCAAACAGCTAGATAAACAGCAATATAGGGGCCATGGCTCGCTGTGCGCTAGCCATGTGCTGAGAAGTCTCTGTCCTCACACAGCTCCCCAGTGCAGGAGACTGAGGAGAAAACAAACCACAGGACACACACAGAGCAAGGCCTGAGGACATTAAGGAGGGACCCTGGCAATGCACAAAGCCTTGCACTACATAAACTGGATGTGGTGGCACACGCCTGTGATTCCAGCCTGTGGGAGTGGACTCAGGAAGATCACAGGTTCAAGGTCATTTTTGGCCACATAGCCAGTTTGAGGTTAGCCTGGGCTACATGAGACTCTGTCTCAACTTTTTTTCTTTTGAAATGAAGGAGGGTGTCCCAGTTAGGGTTTTTGTTGTTGTGATGAAACACTGTGACCAGAAGCAACTTGGGGAGAAAAGGGTTGTGTAACCGTTGGGGCTTTCTACATCCACCCCAGCTCTTCAATAATGACATGGAGGCCGATTTATTACTATGAATGCTTCTGGCCTTGAGCTAGGCTTGCCCCCAACTAGCTCTTATGTTAACGCATTTAGACTGTTCTATGTCTGCCTGTGGCTAGTTACCTCTCTTAAGTTTTATACACTGGACTTCCTCTGAGTCTGGGTGAATCTCTGGCACCTCCCATCCTGTCTCCTCCCCTCCCTCTTCCCCCTCCCCATCCCTTCCCTCTTCTCCCTCTCTCTCTCTGCCTGATGTCCTGCCCATTCTCTCCTGCTTCACTATTGGCCATTCAGCTCTTTATTGACACGTGAATGCTTTTACACATACTTCTTTGGCTTACGTATACTGAATTACAGTCCATTGAAGGAAGCCAAAGCAGAAACTCAAGCAGGGCAGGAACCTGGAGGCAGGAGCTGATGCAGACGCCATGGAGGAGTGCTGCTTTCTGGCTTGTCCTTCTGGCTTGCTCAGCCTGCTTTCTCACAGCACCCAGGACCACCAGTACAGGAACGACCCCACCCACAATGGACTGTGCCCTCCCCAACAATCACCAATTAAGGACATTCCCTACAGGCACTGGGGTGATGGCCGATGACTTTACTCCCAGCACTCTGGAGGCAGAAGCAGGTGGATATTTTGGAATTTGAGGTCAGCCTGGTCTATAGAGTCCTACAAACCTGCCTGCAGTCCAGTCTTATGGAGACATTTTCTAAATTAATGTTCCCTCTGCTCAGATGACTTTAACTTGTGTCAAGTTAACATAAACAGCACAGAGGGCTTCGTGGAAGGTATTACTTTTAAAAGATTCATTTTTGTTTGATGTATGTGAATGTTTGCCTGCATGTATGTATATGAACATATGTACAGGGCCCTGAGAAGCCAGAAGACAGAAGAGAGCATCAGATCCTCTGGAACTGGAGTTACACACAGTTGTTAGCCAATAAGTGGGTGCTGGGAAACAAACCTGGTTCCTCTACAAGAATATCAAGTGCTCATAGGAGGTGTGGCTTTTGTAGCTGTAGGGATAATACTATTGCTAACTATGGCCACTGGGTACCCCCTGACTCCCTGTAGATGTAGAATGTCATCTCAGGTTCTTGGGTTCTAGGAGTAGCCCTACTGTGTGGGATCTGTGTGCTTCAGCACGTTTCTGTCTCTGTCTTTTTGCATTCAGTGCTACAGATCAAACTCATGGCTTTGTGCACGTTAGACAAGTGCTCCGCCATGAGCTGCAGGCAGAGGTCTGAAGCACATCTGTTTTGTTCGTGTTTGCTTCGTGTGCGTGCGTGCGTGCATGTGTGTGTGTGGAGGTCAGATGTACATGTCAGTTGTCTTCCTTAGTCACTTTCCACCTTGTTTTTTAAGACAGGGTCTCACTGAACCTGGAGCTCACTGATTGGGCTAGAGTGGCTGCCAGTGAGCCCCATGGATCTAGCTGTCCCTGAACCACTGTCCCAATGCTGGGGTGGCAGATGTTTTTACATGGGTGCTGGGAATCCAACCTCAAATCCTCATACTTGTTCAACAAATACCTGACCTACTGAGCCCCCTGCCCCTTGCAGCCCATCTATTTCTTAGAGTTCCAGAGAGTTCTGTGAGAGTGTAGGCTCTGCCCCTCGACTCCACACTCTGTCCACGTCTACAGACTATGGCAGGCGTGCTCTAGGGCTCACTTTGTGCAGCCCTGGAGACTGAGGTCAAGGAGGAAAAAGTGTCCGGTCTCCTGGGGATTTCCCACCAACTGCACTGGTGGGTCAGATGGGGGGGGGTGTCAAAGGTCAGCCCACTAGTGATGTTTGGGCAGGGCAGCAGTAAGTTTTCCTGATTTACCCTGGGCCAGGAGTGAGAGCTCTCAGCAGCAGAGAGAGTCTGACTGGTAGCTGGGCTCCAGTCTGAGGATCTGGAGGGCTGGGGCACGGGGGGTGTGGGGGTGTGTGGGGGGGAAGGTGCAGGATGACGGGGCAACTCTTCTTCCTACCTTGGATCTCTAGCCTTTTACTGTTCAAAGAGAAGCAGGTGTAGAGACATGGGCCTGAAATCTCAGCAACAGGGAGACTGCCAGGAGAACCAGTTATTCAAATATAGTAAATGCTGGGCATGGTGGCACATACTCAGGAGGAAGAAGTAGGTGTATCTCTGTGAGTTCCAGGCAAGTCTGGTCTAAAAAGGAAGTTCCAGGGTAGTCAGGGCTACACAGAGAAACACTGTCATGAAAAAAAAAAAAGATATGATATATAATTATATATATAATTTAAAAAATATACTTAAATATTTTAATTAAGTGTAATTAAATTAATAAAGTTTAATTTTAATTAAAAATTAAATATACAAAATTTAAATACTTTTTTTCAGTTTTTCGAGACAGGGTTTTGTGGGTCAAAACTCGCGTGCGGGGGGGGGGGGTGTTTGCGGGCTGGGGGCGTGGGTCGCTGGCCGGCGCGGGCCATCCCGGGAAGCGCTGTTCAGTCGCATGGGGCGGATCAATGTAGTCTCTCGAACTGGGGTTACAGCGGAGAGAGAGAGCCCCACAGACGGCTGGGCCAGAGAAAGCGGGGCCCAGCGTGGGGGGGAGGGGGTCATCCTAGTGTACCGCGCTGCGACTGAGTCCCGGGGGCGCCCCCCCCCCCCACGGTACACAGATGGCTGCTGCAGTGGGGAGGTGCTCCGCAGACGGCTACAACAGGAGTGCAGAGAGAGAGCGGGTCCCGCGGGCTGGTGAAACAGGGGCACGCGGGTTTTGACTTACACAAAGAGTCCAGAATTGCAGGAGACACGTGGAGTTGAAGGCATTTATTGACAAGGCGGTGAGTTTGAATGGTGATGTGCTCTCCCAAAAAATGTCAGAAGGGGCTTTCTTATATTGGAACCGGGAGAGGGGCGGGGCTCTTAGGTAATATGTAAATCTTGAGGCAGAGACCTGTTAGTCTCGTGCCTTATATGACCTAGCATGGAGGTTGTATGTTAGGTCTCTGGGTTCTGGGGTGTGGCCGAACATCCCAGGATTTCCACAGACCCACAGGGTTTCCCTGTGTAGTCCTGGCTGTCCTGGAACTCACTCTGTAGACCAGGCTGGCCTCGAACTCAGAAAATACATGTTTAAAATATATGTGGAAGGACATATGTCTTATCCTCTTAGCAGCAATAAATAAATATATAAAAAATGTAGGGTGCACCGGCCGGAGCTTGGCTGTATGAAGGCAGGAAGCTCGAGCTGGTCGGCTGTAGGCGTCTGAACCTGCGGTGGGCTGCTCGTGGTATCGTCAGTGTGCCGGGTTAGTATTGCTGAAGATGAGATCATCTGCAGCACCAAGTCAGGTGCAGGGAAATTCCTTTAAAAAAACAAGATTCGCCGGGCGGTGGTGGCGCACACCTTTAATCCCAGCACTCGGGAGGCAGAGGCAGGCAGATTTCTGAGTTCGAGGCCAGCCTGATCTACAGCGTGAGTTCCAGGACAGCCAGGGCTACACAGAGAAACCCTGTCTCAAAAAAAAAAAAAAAAAAAAAAACCAAACCAAACCAAACCAAACCAAACCAAACAAACAAACAAACAAACAAGATTCATACCTCCAGGAAGAAGTAATACACGTGTGAGTAAGGAAGTTACAAAGATGAGTCCAGATACAAAACTTTCAGGGTGCTGAGCAGTGACAGAATGATGCAGATGTATGCAGTTCAAACCCTTGCCCCACTGAGGGAAGCCCTAGGGAAGTGGCTGACGGGACTAGAGTAGATCCACTTCCTCCAGTTCATTCGGCCTCTAAAGAAATAAGAGTCCAAGGCACAAGAAGAGGAAACTAGCAGCTTGCATAAATATTTCAGTGTTGTTTGGTGTAAAGCTTCCAAAAAAAACCCACAAACAAATGGGAAGGTGATGCTATTCTCACTGTAAAAGGAAGGTCCTTCACGTTGAAAGATTTGGAAGGAAGAGATATTGGATAGGCATTAGATACAAATTCAAAAAGCTTGAAAATGTAGAAGAGGGCCAAACACTGATGACTGGTGGGAAAGACATAGAAAGCCTGGGTACAGTCTCTTCTGACAACTTCAACAGTGGCAAGTGTTTTCAGTATGGAAGTGGAAGTCCTGCTGTCCCAAGTGCTCAGGCTGCCAGTAAGTGCTTTTCTAACCCTTTCAAAAGCGTGTGTCCGTCAAGCCAAGCAAAGGGACATAGATGAACAACTGGCAAAACTGAAAACCGCGCCATGACTTGAACACACTAAATGCCCTGGGTATGCCGCGACCAGACAAGTCACCAGTGCGTGTTTAATAGGACTGCTCTCCTGCTCTGGATGTGGTGATGGACCCTCGCCTTGTACGTCACCTCCACCTCAGAAAGACGGAATCATCTTCCTCTGTGAGTATGTGATGAGAACGAGACCAATTGGCCAATGTGGTGCCCTTCTTGCTGATGAAATGGGTTTGGGAAAACCACTGCAGTGTATTTCGCTCATCTGGACCCTACAGTGTCAGGGACCCTATGGGAGCAAGCCAGTAATAAAGAAGACACTTATTGTTACCCTAGAAGCTTGGTGAATAATTGGAGAAAAGAATTTCAAAAATGGCTGGGAAGTGAAAGGATCAAGATATTCACTTTTGATTAGGACCATAAAGTCGAGGAATTTAGCCAGGCGGTGGTGGCACACGCCTTTAATCCCAGCACTTGGGAGGCAGAGGCAGGCGGATTTCTGAGTTCGAGGCCAGCCTGGTCTACAGAGTGAGTTCCAGGATAGCCAGGGCTACACAGAGAAACCATGTCTCAAAAAACAAAAACAAACAAAAAAGGAATATTAGGGTCTCTGTCATCTTATAAGAAAATATATGAAGAACCCATCATTATGTCAAGAAAGCCTTCTTCTGAGGAAGAAAGAGAGTTAGGGGAGAGAAGAGCAACTGAGCTCACGCACCTCACTGGACGTTTTATCCTTAGAAGAACTCAAGAAGTCATCAATAAATATCTCCCCCCTAAGATAGAGAATGTCGTCTTTTGCCGACCAGGAGCATTGCAGATTGAACTTTACCGAAAGCTCCCGAGTTCTCGGTCTGTCAGGTTCTGTCTGCAAGGACTACTGGAAAATAGCGCTCACCTCCTCTGCATAGGAGCCCCAAAGAAGCAGTGCAGTCACCCTTGCCTCTTGTTCAGCTCTGTGAAGGGTAAAGAATTTAGCTTAAGTTGTGATGAAAATGAAGAAAGGAATCTATGCCAAGGCTTTCTGTGTTTCCTGCTGGCTGCAACTCTCTGCAGTTCTCTGAGAACGAGTCAGGAACACTGCAGCTGCTAGGCGAGCTCCTGGCAGTGACCCATGAACCTTGTCCCACTGAAAAAGTGATTTTGGTATCCAACTACAGACCAACCTTGAATATTTTAGAAGAACTATGCAAGTCTCATGGATATGCTTGTGCAAGACTTGATGGTCAAACACCAGTCTCTCAAAGGCAGCAAATTGTTGATAGTTTCAATAGTAAATGCTCTACTGATTTTGTTTTTCTATTAAGTTCAAAAGCTGGTGGTGTGGGACTTAATCTTATTGGAGGATCTCTATGATATCGATTGGAACCTAGCTACTGACATCCAGGCTATGTCTAGAGTATGGAGAGATGGTCAGAAACACCCTGTACATATTTACAGACTCCTGACTACAGGGACAATAGAGGAAAAGATCTAGTCAAGGCAGGTCAGTAAGCAAGGCCTTTCTGGGGCAGTTGTAGACCTAACCAGATCTTCTGAGCATATCCAGTTTTCAGTGGAAGAGCTTGAAAACTTATTCACATTACATGAAAATTCACAGTGTGTTACCCATGACCTGCTTGACTGTGAGTGCACAGGGAGAGAAGATCACACCGACGATTCGTTGGAAGGCCCCCGCTGCCTCTAGACAGTGTCAGTTCAGCTCTCAGAAGTCTAACCCCTCGGGACCTCTGTCCATGTCACAGCTGAAGCAGTGGAAACATTTTTCTGGAGACCATTTAAATCTTCCAGACCCATTTCTTGAAAGAATAAGGGAAAATGTGTTGTTCTTTTCCCAGAATATAACCAACCAAGCTCCTGCCATCTGATGAAGGACTACTTCCTAACATTCCTTTGCTCCCCTTAAAAATATAGGAATTAAATGTTATTTTGAAAATGAATGAAATTATTTAAATTATGATAGTGAACTTTGTTTCCCAATATGCCTATTTAGATACAATAAAAGCTGAGTTGTTTGCAAAAAATGTATATATATTTATCATATTCTAAGATAAGTACTGTTCTATTGAACTACTTCCTCAGCCCAAGAATACACACACACACACACACACACACACACACACACACACACAGTACAATAGACTCTGTAGTACAGCCCAGGATGGCCTCAGATTGGCTATGCAGTTGAGAAAAACCTTGAATTTCTTACCCACCTGTTCTTTCCTCCTGAGTGCTTAGATTACAGATGTGTATTCTATACCTGGCCTCATGTGGTGATGGAGATCAAACTCAGGGCTTTGGGCATGTTAGGCAAAACATTCTACCAACTGAGCCAAATCCCCAGCCCCAAGAACCATATTCTTCTATCAGACTGGTTCAGCAGACTCGTTTACAAACCCTTTAGTTGTCAAAGCACAGCTTTTTGTACAAAGCAACTCCAGGTTCACATAGACACTCTAGGATGTGTGTTGGGGGCTGGCTGCTGAGGAGGGGAGGAGCCCAGCAGGCTTTGGGCCACGGTCCCTCAGCACTCATCGTCCTTAGAATCCTTGTTCGCTCGCTTTCGGACCTTTCCTGGTCCAGGGGCCATCAGCTGTCCAGGGGAGGCTGGAGCCAGGTTCACCCAGCCTGGCCCCCGGGGCAGCAAGTGGCTCTCATTGAGTCTGATGACCCGGTAGTTCTCGTAGTGTACATTGTGGGTGATGTCCTTCAGGTCTTGGAGATGGGAGCTGAGTTAGGGGAGGCAAGTCAGTCTGGGCCACAGTGGTCCCAGGCCCCCTTCACAACCACCCGATTGCAGGGGACCCCACACCTCACCGGATGAGCAGATCTCTCAGGAGAAGAAACTCGCAGTGCGCCATGTTTTCCACTGCAAGACATGGACCTAGCACAGCTCTGTACTCTCAGAGTACACAGCTGCTACATGTTATGGTACCTTCTGGGGCCAGCTATTGCCATGGGTCTCCTGTCTTTCCCCACTTCCTCTTTATTGGTTCATTCATTCATTCATTCATTCATTGACACACTCATTCATTCATTCATTCATTCATTCATTATTGTATCCCTGGGGCTTGGTTCCTACAACTAGTTGCTAAACTAGTGAATTTATCCTTCATTACAGATAACACTAGGACCATTACACCAAAGACAAAATTCATGACTCTTTTTCTTTTTTTGAGCCCAGGTCTCATGAAGCCGAGGTTGGCCTCAAACTTGATCAGTAGCCGAGGATGACCTTGGACTTCTGATTCTCCTACCTCCACCTCTCCTATGCTAGGATTATGGATGTGCTACCATGCTTGGCTCCATACGTTTTTAATAATGGAAATAATATGGTAATAGTAAATCAGGGAGCTGGCTGAAGTGGTCCAGGTCTGTAAACTCGGCACTTGAGAGGCTGAGGCAGAAGGAAATCCTATTTCCAGGCACTTTGTGGGCCTATATTAAATTTTGGCAAGTCATGGTTGCCTTCCAGGTTTGGGCAAATGCCGGAGGAGCCATGTGAAGGATACCATGGATGTAGGGTTTGCCCTAATTTCCAATCTCCTACTCATTGCGTGCCTGCTATTGTCCCATACTTACCTTCAATGATGCCCCATTTGGTCTTCCGGCCCAGGACACATCTCCCATTCACTATGTGCTCTCGGTCAGCCCCGACTACAGCAAAAGGGATCTGCTCCTAAAAGAGAGAAAAAATGAGAATTTGAGGCAGGAGATGGGCACATAAAACTAGGAAGTCTCAGGGCTGGAGAGATGGCTCAGTGGTCAAGAGTACTGTCTGATCTTCCAGAGGATCTGAGTTCAATTCTCAGCACCTACACAGCAGCGTACAACTGACCGAAATTCCAGTCTCAGGGGATCCAACAGCCTTACACGGAAATACATGAAGGCAAAACACTGATACACATAAAATAAAAATAGATAGATCATATTAAAAGAACCCTAGGAAGCCCAAAACACCAGCTGGAGTTCATAGTACCCTCACTTCCTCTATGAAACAGATGCATAAACGGTGCTGACGTGGGCTGTTCAGCTGATGGTGAAGTGCCCACAGAGTTAAGTGTTGGCAGTGTAGCCCACGCAAATGGAGCTAGCAACTCTCACATGGGTAGCACAGTTTTGGAGCCAGGTTGTGGTGGTGCATGAATTGCATTGGGCACAGCATTGGGGAGGCAGAGGCAGGCAGATCTCCGTGAGTTTGAGTCCAGCCTGATCTACATTGTGAGTTCAAGGACAGCCAGGGTTATGAAGATAGATCATGGCTCAAAAACAAACTAACCACATAACAACAAGAAACGCCCATAAGTAGGAGTTTACTTTAAAAATTAATTACATATATTCATTTGTGTGTATGTGTGGACGCATGTATGTGTGGGGGTACCTGCAAGCCATGAAACATTGTCACAGGATGATTTGGGAGAGCTGGTTATCTCCTGAGGACGGAGCTCAGGTCGTCTAGCTTGGCAAACACATTTATCCACTGAGCCATCTCAGCAGCTTTGTCATAAACCTAAAAAATATAGATCTTTTAAATGTATTACTTTATTTTTTTGTTTGTTTTTTTTTCATCAAAAAATGTATTACTTTAATTACAAACATTTTGCTTGAGACAGGGTTTTGCTGGGACCCTGGTTGTTCTTTAACTTGCTATATAGATTAGGCTGGACTTGAGCCTACAGAGATCTTCCTACCTCTACCTCCCAAGAACTGGAATTAAAGGTGTCTGCCACCATGACTGGCTTTGGTTTTTTTTTTTTAATTACATTTATGTATTTATTTTTTATTTTTTATATTTATTTATTTTATGTATATGAGTACACTGTAGCTGTCTTCAGATACACACTAGAAGAGTGCATCGGATCCCACTACAGATGGTTGTGAGCCACTGTGTGTTGCTGGGAATTGAACTCAGGACCTCTGTCAGAGCAGTCAGTGCTCTCATCCGCTGAGCCATCTCTCCAGCCCTAGGTATTTATTTTTCAAGATTTAAAAACAGGGGTCGGAGAAATGGCTCAGTGGTTTAAGAGCACGAGTTGCTTTTGCAGAGGCCCCAGATTCCATTTCCAGTACACATATAAATCCCAGGCACACACATAAATCCCAGGAACTCCAGCTTCAGGAAGCTGACTTCGCTCACTTCTTTGGGCACAAACACAGACACACAGGCAAGCACATAAGTACATAATAAATAAAAAATAAAGATTCAAAAATACTATTTTAAATTATGTATATGTGTGAGTATGTGTATGTGAGTCACGTGACAGGTGTTGAATTCCCCTGAGCTGAGGAGATACTGAGCTGCTTAACTTGAGTTCTGGGAACAGAACTTGGGTTTCTGGAAGAGCATCCATCCAGTCTCCTGACCTTTGAGACATTTCTCCAGCCATCTGTCTGTCTGTCTGGAATTGGTTCTTTTCTTCCACTATGTGGGTTCCAGGAATAGAATTAAAATCACCCATCTTGACAGAATTAACCATTGAGTCTTCTTACCACCCTTTATTCTTTGGATTTTAAAAATTCGTTTTCTGCCGGGCATGGTGGTGCAGCCTTTAATCTCAACACTCAGAAGCAGGCAGATTCAAAGCAGATGAGTTTGAGGCCAGCCTGATCTACAGAGCAAGTTCCAGGATAGCCAGGGCTACACAGAGAAACTCTGTCTCAAAACAAACAAACAAACAAACAAACAAACTGAAGCAAAAAACCAAAAACAAAATTTTGTTTTCTGAGACGGGATCTCATGTATCCAAGATTGGCCTTGAACTCATATAGCCAAGGATGGGTTTGAATTTCTGATCCTCCTACTTCCACCTCCCAAGTACTGGGGTCAAAGGGTTACAGGTATGCACCACCACGGCCTTCATCATTAAAAAAATATATGATTTTATTATTATTGTTTAGAATGCTAGAGATCAAAATCACGGTTTCATGTATAGCAGGCACGTGTTGTGCCTCTGTGCCACTTCCCGAGGACCTGGGATGTTTCTTTTCTGTGGTGATGGGGACAAAGCCCAGGGCTTCCAGACACTCCAAGCTGTTTCGTTAGCATAGGAGGAAGCCCATTTGTTTTCTCTTCTCTGCGGCTGCTCTCAGGCCACAACTACAGGGTTGAGTAATTGCACAGAGACTGTCTAGCCCACAGAGTCTAAAATACTACTGTCTGGCCATCCACACAGAAGTTTGCCAGGTCCTATGCTTGTTTACTTACTTGTGGTGGAAACAGAGATTCAAACTTGTCAGCTCCACAGTCCTTGGTCTGGTTTTTTGAGATAAGGAATCACTATATAGCCCAACCTAATATAACATGTAACACAGGCTGGCCTTGCATTCACAATCCTCCTGCCTCAGCCTCCTGGGTGCTGGGATTACAGACCTATGCTACCACACCTGGAACTAAGAGTTAAATTTTTGTTTTGTTTTCTTCCAAGACAGAATTTCTCTGTGTAACCCTGGCTATCCTGGAACTTGCTCTGTAGACCAGGCTGGCCTCCAAAACTCAGAAATCCACTTGTTTCTACCTCCTGAGTGCTGGGATTAAAGATGTGCTGTCTGGCACATTTGTATTTTTTACTCATTTACTTTTGTGTGAGCCTGTGTTTGTATGTGTGTATGCATGAACATGTCAGAGGTATATGTATTGCACCATGTCTGGCTTCCCTTGTATATTTTACATTTTGGTTGTCTTTTATTGTTGAGTAGTAAGAGTTCTTTATATGTAAGAACGTATATAAGGATGCATGTAAGAATGGCTCTCCAGGTAGAGCCATGCTGGCAAACATTTTTTTTCTATGGGTTGTCTGATAAGAGCCATTTGTTGCTCATCTTGAATTTGTGGACAGATGAGGAAACTTTACATTTACACATACATTTCCTGGGATTGCAGAGAGGGATCAGTTTTCAGATGAGAAGGATGAGTGAAAATGTCAAAGGCCATAGGTGTTGCTGGCCTTCGGCCCTTCCTACATCTTACCCGGATCTTACTGTTGAGGAGCCTGTCGTTTACGTCCTCGTCGAAACACTTCTGTGGGTACACATCGATGCAGTGAGTTTTCAGGTTTTGCTGGATCTGGGGAGCCAAATATAGATGACCTCAGTCCACCAACCATTCTGGTCCCTGCCCACTGACCCGGCTCCACCTTGAGCACCCAGATCACCCTGCTCCTGAAGGCATCACGTTCTTCAATGGTCAGGCTGTCAGCCCTGGCGATCACAGGGACCACGTTCACAGTCTGGCACAGACGCCGCAGGAACTCAATGTCCAAGGGCCGTAGACTATAAGATGGTAACAGTGGGGCTTGGGTGGATGAGTGATGGACGAAGGCCAGCCCAAAGCTGCTATCAAGGATCCTTCTCATCACACCTACCCCATCCAAGTGGCCCTCCCCGAAGCCAGTGAGTGGGTCACCTCACCAGTGGCCAGTGGGTGGCACAAAGTACACACAGCAGTGCACACGGGTGTCGGGGATGTGGCGCTGGCGGGTGATGAGAAGCTCCTCCTGTAGATACTGCTCATACTGTTGGTTGATGTAGCTCAGGATAGGGTCCCAGCTGGGGCAGAGATGTCTCGTCAGTGCCACCCGCAAGACCCACATCTCCTGGCCTCTGGGTGGTCTAGCTACATGAGCAGAGACACACAGAGACCTCTGTCTCTCTTAACGGAGGTCAAAGATTTCCTATTCATAAACCGAGCACATTAATGGCATTTATTGGCTCAGCCTGGTGTAATAGGCCAGCTCTTCAAGAAACTGAGGCAGGAGGATTATAAGTTCAAAGCCAGCCTGGATAATTTAGGAAAACTGAGTCTCAGAATAAAAAGCAAAACCTGGAGCTGGGATATATCATTCTATGTTTGCTAACACATACCACACCCTCTGTTCACTCTCCAGAATTAACACATGCATGTACTAACATACATGTCATACCATGTGTATATAAAATTTGCTTGCTTATTAAATGACAATTGGTCACCAGCATGGTTCAGGACACCACTATTTCTCACCTGGTGACTTGGTGGCTGCAAGAGTCATTGTGTAGTGTGTGTGTGTGTGTGTGTGTGTGTACATCTGTGTGGAGGTCAGAGGTCAATCTTGGCTCTTTTCCTTAGTTGTTCTCCATGAGCTCTCTGTGTAGCTCTGCCTGACTTGGAACTCTCTATGTAAACGAGGCTGTCCTTGAGTTCAGAGAGACTCACCTGCCTTTGTCTCCTGAGAAAGTGATGGGATTAAAGGCAGGTGCCAGCTGGGCATACGTTTTAATTCCAGTACTTAGGAGGCAGAGGCAGGTGGATCTCTGTGAGTTTGAGGCTAGCCTGGTCTACACAGTAAGTTCTAAGACACCCAGAGCTACTATGAGCCAGAACTCACTATGTATAATGAGACCAAGTCTCAAAGAGAGCAAAAGCAGCCGAGTGGTGGTGGTTGATGCCTTTAATCCCAGCACTTGGGAGGCAGAGGCAGGCGAATTTCTGAGTTCGAGGCCAGCCTGGTCTACAGAGTGAGTTCCAGGAGGACAGCCAGGGCTACACAGAGAAACCCTGACTCAAAAAACCAAAAACCAAAAAACAAAAACAAAACAAACAAAAACAAAACAAAAAAAAGCTAATGTCAACAGGCAGCTTTCGTGGAAATTTATAAGCCTGAGTGGTCATGGACCTTGTAAATAGGTAGCCTTGGCAGACAATACCAGCTTAGATGGGGACAAGCGAGTCATAGGCAGAGTCATGGTGACTTGTCCCCTGAACCTTCACCCAGCCGATACCCGGTTCTGAAGATATCTGTATTCCCCCTGAGCACCCACACTCCAGTGTCATTCCCTTCTCCATGTCCTGCCTTTCTGTGTTTATACCCCTGTGTGAATTAATTATGATTTGAGAAAAAATTAAAAAAAATAAGTTATTCCTTAAAAAAAAAAAAAAAAAAAAAGGAGAGCAAAAGGCAGGTACTACCTCACCTGACTTTACCTTGTATTTTGAGCTAGACCGATTAGCCAGCTAAGTCCTAGGACCCTCCTGTCTGTCTCCCCAGTAGTAGGACCTCAGGAATGCATGGCCATCCCTGGCTTCTCTTCCCACCCACCACCCACCACCACATGGGCTCATGGGTTTTTAATCTGGGGACTAAGCTCAGATCCTCAGCTTTTCAAGACAAGCACTGAAGGAACCATCTCTCCAGTCACCCAAGAGTCTCTCAACTCCTCTCTGGGTCCTTCCTGCTCCGGACTCTTGTCAGCTCAAGAACTCCAACAGATCTGCTCACTACCTGCCAACTATGCTCTTGAAAATCAAGCCCAGGGCTCACACATGCTGTGGAGACATTCTAACGCTGAACTGTAACTCAAAGCTATACGTATGCTCAGCCCATTCCTCACTTTTTCTTCTGAGATAACAGTCTTGTGGCTCTGGCTGGCCTTGAACTCATGACCCTTCTGCTTCAGTTGGCAGAGTCCAGGGATTACAGAAGTAAGGATTTCTGGTGCTTTTACTGAGCACCAATCTGTACTAGACAGCGGCCTGAGACCTGAGCGTAGTCAACACGCTTCAATTTTAGAGAATGAGAGTAGTCACTCGTTGTATACAGAAGGAAACAGAGCAGGATGGTTTCTCACAGACCTTGCAGGGACAGGGGCTGCCCACCCCAGGACCCACCACTTGTCATTGTTGATCTGGTCTCCAAAGCCAGGGGTATCTGTCACTGTCAGCTTCAGCTTCAGCCCCTTCTCCTCGATAACTGTAGAGGGAGAGACATGGAAGACCATGGCCCTGGCTGGGCCCCTGGGGGGAGGCAGGGTCACTCACCATGGGTCACAGAATGCAGCTCCAATGTCTGTGGCATGGGTACATCCAGGTTGGGTACAGTTGACTGCCATACTTTGGACTTGAACAGTGTGTTCACCATGGTGGACTTGCCTAGCCCACTCTGCCCTAAGATGCAGAACACAGTGGCCAAGGTCTGTTTGTTAAGATATGTATCTCAAACTATTTGTATATGTGTGAGTGTGTGTGAGAGTATACATGTGTCAGTGTGCGCGTGCGTACGTGTGTGTGCATGTATGTGTGTGCATGCATGTGAGTGTGTGTGTGTGTGCACGCGTGTGCACACGCACCTCTGTGGGATGGTTTGAAGGAGAATGGCCTCCACAGGCTCATATGTGAATACCTGGTTTCCAGTTAAAAGCATTAGGAGGTGTGGCCTTACTGATGAGGTAAGTCACTGTGTGTGGCCTTGAGGTTTAAGAAGCCCAAGTTCAGGCAGTTAATTCCTTCAGAGCAGATGTGAGCCTCAGCCTCTGCTCCAATGCCCTCCAACGCATGCTTGCCTGCTGCCATGGCTTCCTGCTGTGAGGGTCAGAAACTGACCCTCTTAAACACTAAACAAACTCTAAGTAAATGATGGTTTCGTAAGTTGTCTGTAGCCAGGGATCATGGCATACACCTTTAATCCCAGCACTTAGAAGGCAGTGGCAGGCGGATTGCTGTGGGTTTGAGGCTAGCCTGGTCTACATAGTAAGTAAGTTCCAGGAGAGCCGGAACTATACATAGTGAAATCCTGTCTCGAAAACAAACAAGCTGTAGTGGGTTGGCCTGATGCTGCTTGTATTTGAACGCTCGGGACAGTCCCCCATTCCACTTCAAGGAAGATACTGAACATCAATTACCTCCATATGGAGTAGCTTCAGCTGTGGCAGGCTAGCCACTGGGGGAAAATGCCCTAACTTTATTGCAAACAAAATGCTGTCCGAAAAGAACAAATGGATGCAGGATAGCTGATTGCAAACTCTCTCAAGACAGGGTAAGCTAATCCTTCATAATTCCTGCTTCATTTAAGGTCTGTCAGATGTTCTGGGCCAGAAGGCTGAAGACAGATTCTCCAATGTCACAAGGAATATTGGGGACTGTCCAGCAATATAAGCTATCTCTGTTATTTCTTGATTTTTGGAGGCTGCAACCCTACACTTCACACATGCTCAATATTTATCTCAAATCTCTGACGGGGTTGAAAATTAGATATAATCTCACAATTAAACTTGTTTAGTGTAAAAGGTGGTGTTCTAGATTTTTAAAAAACTGTTTTTAGGATGGTAATACTAAATTGAAAGATGATTTAGGCACAAAATTTTAAACTCATTAAAATAGGATAGATGGTAAAGTACCTCATCTAAATTACAAAATAAAAACAGACTGGACTTTTAAATGTAATTCATACTTAATAATTTTCACAACTGTTTGTTACTATAAGAAAAAGAGCTTTTTTAATTGAACAAAAGCGGGGAATGTAGTGGGTTGGCCTGATGCTGCTTGTATTCTAATGCTAATATGGGTTCCTCAAGACCTGGTTGCCCCAGAGGAGAGAGAGTCTGCACTTACTCAAGTCACACTATGTGATCTGCCCCCAAGTTATTTCTGACTGGTAACTAAAGACACTGACAGCCAATGGCTGGGCAGAAGGACATAGGCCAGGTTTAGGATTCCTGGGCTTGGGGTTGAAGGAGAACCAGAAAGGGGGGGGGGAGAGAGAGAGAGAGAGAGAGAGAGA
>NW_021620577.1:2106188-2153819 GCF_004785775.1 Grammomys surdaster | reverse complement strand
GGGGAGGGGAGGGGAGGGGAGGGGAGGAGAAGGAATGGAGGAGAAGCTTCCTCAGGTTAGGTGAGTCATGAAAAGGTGGCTCTGAGGACTGGCCATTTGGAGTTAAGAGCAGCCCAGATGAAATGTAGTCAGTAATAAGTCAGAGTTATCATTAGTGAAGTAGACGCTAATACCAGAGGACTGGTATCTGCCCAGCTCTTGCGCTGTTCAAGGCTTAGTGTAAATATTAAGGTTGTGTGTGCCTTTTATCTGGGAACTGAATGATCAAGGCAGGGTAGAAACCTCAGATTGGGATTAAAAAATCTTTACAACACAAACAAACAAACCACCAAAAACTCAAAACAATAACAACAACAAAGTTGCCTTGGTCATGTTGTCTCTTCACAGCGAGAGGCCAGTTAAGTAAGAGAACATGAGTGGGCATGCGTGCATGCATTTATGCGTGTGGAGACTAGGTTCACCTTTGCGAGTCAGTCCTCAGGAGTGGCCCATCTATTTTTTTGAGACAGGTTTCTTACTAGAACCCAAGAGTTCTCCACTCCCTACCTTTGCACTTCTGGGAATGCCAGCAGGCACTGCAGCCCGAGCCTTTCTACTTAGACAGGCTCTGCAGCCCCAGCCTCCAGTTTTCATGGCTTGTGTGGGAAGAACTACTGAGTTGCTTCTCGATCTCTCTGACTCCTGCTTTTTTAGTGCTGGGATGGAACCCACTGCTTACAGATGCTAGCAAGTATGGCATCACAGATCTATAGCCTCTGGATGTTTTTTCCTCTAAAGATATGTTTATTTTTGTTTTACATTTGAGTGCTTTGGGTACACACACGAGTCTGTGTATCACATATGTGGAACGCCCTCAGAGGCCAAAAGAGGACATTGGACCCCCTAGAACTGGAATGACAGACACCTGTAAGCTGCCACATGGGTGACAAAAATTGAACCCAGGTCCTCTGGAAGAACAGCCAGTGATCCTAATCACAGAACCATTTCTCTAGGCCTCTCTCTTTCCCACTCCCGCAGTGGGTCATATAGCCTAGGATGACTTCAAACTGGCTAGGCTAGGTTACTCATGAAGACTTGAACGCTTGCTGACTCCATTTCCTAGGTGTTGGGATTGCAGGCATGCATCACCATGCCCAGTTTCTGTAGTGCTAGTGACTGAACCCACGGCTTGAGTTCTCTCTCTCTCTCTCTCTCTCTCTCTCTCTCTCTCTCTCTCTCTCTCTTTCTCTCTCTCTCTCACTTTTTTGTTTGTTTTTGTTTGTTTGTTTGTTTTGAGACAGGTTTTTTTCTGTGTAGCCTTGGTTGTAGACCAGGTTGGCCTGAGTGCTGAGATTAAAGGTGTGTGCCACCACTGCCCAGATCCCTCTCTCTCTTAAAACACCTTGTTTTGTTTTAGAGACTGTGTGTGTGTGTGTGTGTGTGTGTGTGTATGTGTACACATATGTGTGTAGATGCACATACAGAGAAATAAGAAGACTTTTGAGAATGGGCTCCTCTTCCACTCTGTGGGTTCTAAGCCATCTACTGAATCAGGATCAGTACTGCAGCACAGTCATGAGTGATGAATCAGGATCAGTACTGCAGCACAGTCATGCGTGGTGAATCAGGATCAGTACTACAGCACAGTCATGCGTGGTGAATCAGGATCAGTACTGCAGCACAGTCATGCGTGGTGAATCAGGATCAGTACTGCAGCACAGTCATGTGTGGTCACTGCACTGCAAGGCTCTTCATGACTATCCTTGGCTGGGGCAATCTGGTTCTGGCTGATTTTGTATCTAGGGGCTCAATATCTCCTATATTTAATTTCAGCCCTCCTGTGAGCTATTAGGTCAGATGCCCTTGCAGATCAGAAGACTGAGTGCAGGACAGGTGAGATGCCTTCATTCATCCTCCCCTCTGTGGCTCTGCCCCTAACTCACCTACTACCATGATATTGAACTCAAACCCAGTCTTCATAGCCTTGATCCTCAGCTGGTCTAGCACAGCCTCAATGCCCACAGGACCAAACATCTCACAGGGTGGGGTCCTGGGGCTGGAGGGCCTCGAAGAGCAGGGAGAGGGTGATCGCCTCTCATCCATGGGGCCAAGGGTACAATGGTACCTGTTGCTGGGAGAGTTTTGGAGAGAAGTGTTGTGTTGCTATGGCTGGGCTCAGAGGGGCTACTCTGAGTAAATTTTAAAAGAAAAGGTCTTAGTAGGCGATGGTGCATGCCTTTAATACCAGAACTCTGCAAAAAGAGGCAAGTGGATCTCTGTGAGTTCAAGACCAGCCTGGTCTACAAAGTGAGTTCCAGGACAGCCAAAGCTACACAGGGAAAAACCTGTCTCAAAACAAACAAAACAAAACAAAAAAAGAAAAGGTCTTGGGCTGGAGAACTGGCTCAGGGGTTAAGAGCATTGACTGCTCTTCCAGAGGTCCTGAGTTCAATTCCCAGCAACCACATGGTGGCTCACAACTATCTGTAGTGAGATCTGATGCCTTCTTCTGGTGTGTCTAAAAATTGCTACAGTGTGCTCAAATAAATAAAAATAAATCTTAAAAACAAAAGAAAGAAAAGGTCTTATGTAGCCCAGGCTGACCTCCATCTACTCCGTAGCTGAAGATAACCCTAAACTAATCCTCCTGTCTCCATCTCCAAAGTGCAGGGATTATAGACGTGTACCATCATGCTTAGTTTTGTATTATTCTGGGGAATTGAACCCAGGGCTTCACACACACTGGAAAAGCACTCTGTCAATTAAGCTGCATCCCTGTCCATCCTGTCCCAAAGACTTTTTATACTGTAGTTTTATACTGTAGTCTAAGCCAATCTGGAACTCCCTAGGTAGCTTAGACTAGGACAGTCTTAAGTTTGTGGCAATCCTTCTGCCTCAGTTTCCTAAGTGCTGGGACCAGCATACCTGGCTGGAAGTTCTCACTTCTAAACCCTGACTGAGGGTATTGTTCCTGGCTATGTTCTATATCCCCTGGTAAGACTGAGACTC
Source organism: Grammomys surdaster (assembly GCF_004785775.1). NCBI lineage: Eukaryota > Metazoa > Chordata > Mammalia > Rodentia > Muridae > Grammomys > Grammomys surdaster. The sequence goes on along the minus strand of NW_021620577.1, from coordinate 2,150,831 downwards.
CATGATCCCAGGTGGAGGGCTGCGAGGGTTGAGTCCCCATCCTGAGATATGCTGGTTTCAGAAATTTACCAAGCTTGTCTCATCCTTACAATAGGCTGTCAATGACCTTCCACTCAGACCCTAGTATTTATGTCTAGACTGGAGTCCTTAAAGAGTCACAGTTAAAGGGAAAGTGCTATTCATATTCCAACAGGGAACTTGGGCAAGGGGCTCAAAGAGCAGGGTTGGAAGAGATGAAGAGATAGAGAGATCTCAAATGAAGGACACACTCACACACACACTCACACACTCATTCACACTCATTCACACAGGTCAGAGGTAGGTTATAATGACTGGGAGGGAGAAGGGCAGAAGGACAGGGACCCGTGGGCAAGCAGCAGAGGACACAGAGTAAGAAAAGTTGGCTCATGTAGCACCTGGTGGACGAGTCCCTTGGGGGAGCTGGAGCAGCTGGGGGGAGCTGGAGTAGCTGGCAGGGTGTGCTGAGGGGGAGGGGAGGGCTGGCAGTTAGCCACAGAATCCCAGCTTCCTTCCTCCTTCCTGTGACCTACCCCCCACCCCAGGCAGGAGGGGCTAAGACCAGGGACTTACTTATCTGTGCTCCCTAAGCCCTTGACCCCAACACCTGGCAATTACCAAGACCTAATCACACAAGACTCCCAGATAGAGGGGGATCCTGGGCACCCAGTCAGCTCTGGCATCAAGACTCTAAGTTGGTAAAACCCACCTCCCAGTCCATGAGCCTTAGCTTTTTGGCCGCTCTCTAGAAGTTGGCACTCCTATGGGTTAACTAGAACTATCTACTGGGAAGCCCTGGGATGCTAAGTAATCTGTACCCTATAAAGTTATGTTTACATCTCAGGCTAAGAGAAGTTCAAGGTCATACTGGGAGGAAATGGCAGAGCTGGAGAAACAGGCAGGCTGTTCCTTCCTGTTTCCTGCTTACAGGAAAATGTCTTATACCAGTATACTTTAGATGAGAAGGAGACATGGTGGAACACACCTGAAATTCCAGCACTTGAGAAGCTGAGGCAGGAGGATTGTGAACTTGAAGCCATCTTCAGCTGTACAGCTAGATCCTATCTCAAAAAAGAAAAAAAAGGTATGAGGTGAGGCTGCAGAGATGGCTCAGAGTTAGACTGACTGTCCTTACAGAGGATCCAAGTTCAGTCCCCAGCACCCATACATGATGGCTCACAACTATGTAAAACTCCAGTCCTGGGGGATTTGACAACCTCTTTGGCCTTCTAGGGCATCACACACACATGGTGCACAGACATGCATACAGGCAAAATATCCATACACACAGAACAATACAATAATAATTTAATAATAATTATTATTGAAGAGCACCTGCTGCTTTTGCAGAGAACAAAGCAGGTTCCCAACACCATGACAGACCATCTACAGCCTGTCACCATCTACAGCCTGTCACCATCTACAGCCTATCACCATCTACAGCCTGTCACCACTTACAGCCTGTCACTATCTACAGCCTGTCACCATCTACAGTCTGTCACCACTTACAGCCTGTCACTATCTACAGCCTGTCACCATCTACAGCCTGTCACCATTTACAGCCTGTCAGTAGCCATCTAGGAAAAGCTAAAACTAGCAGGTGATCTTCTTAAGATGGTTTCTCCATGGACTGAAAATCTATGATGAATTTGCTTCTTTAAGCAAGACTGAGGAGATTACATCTGAGGAAAGATTCCAGATATTAACATGCTTTTCCTGTTATTGTAGCGCCGGGTGGTGGTGGCGCACGCCTTTAATCCCAGCACTTGGGAGGCAGAGGCAGGAGGATTTCTGAGTTAAAGACCAGCCTGGTCTACAGAGTGAGTTCCAGGACAGCCAGGACTATACAGAGAAACCCTGTCTTGAAAAAATATATATATATGTAGCAATCACTAGGTATTAGCCCACCCTTTTGAATAGATCTCTGCAGAACAAGGAAAATGTACTGTCTTGTAGTGATGCTATATAAATAGATGATTTCTTTCTTTCTCTCTTCCTTCCTTCCTTTCTTTCTTTTAGGTTTTTCGAGACAGGGTTTCTCTGTGTAGCGGTGGCTGTCCTGGAACTCACTCTGTAGACCAGGCTGGCCTCGAACTCAGAAATCTGCCTGCCTCTGCCTTTCAAGTGTTGGGATTAAAGGCGTGCACCACCACTGCCCAGCAAATAGATGATTTCTTAATTCTAAGTGATAAATTCCTAAAATTATATTAGTAATTATTAAGATCTTTTATAATAGGACTGCTATTAAGTCCTCTCTGATAATCAAAGCTGCAGTGAGAACCGTGACAGTCTTCAAGTGTCATGAGTTAACTGCTTCTGAGATAGCAAGCAGGGATCTACAACTCACAGAGCACGTTCCAAGAGGTTGTAAAACAATTTACCAAAGGTCACAAGAAGGAAACCAATGATTTAGTATAGGTGCAAGGACAGAAGATAACATATTGGCTGGGTTTATCTATACAAAATTTCGATAATGCCTTAGTCGAAAAAATTACGGTTTTTAACTTTCAATTAAACTTTTGAGCTTGTGACAGATAATGAATGTTTAGCTAGATAATTACTCTTAGTGGATATGCATGTAAACATTCTCTGTTGTAAACTTCTTATTCAATTTATGATTTGAATTTATATTTGAACTTGTAGTGAACTTTTGTAAAAAAAAAGAGAAAGGAAGAAAGAAAGAAAGAAAGAAAGAAAGAAAGAAAGAAAGAAAGAAAGGAAGGAGAGAGAAGGATACTTGGAAAAACTATGTGATCTATTTTCCCTAAAAAGGGTACAAAAGAGCAGGAAAGATTACATTGTACAGCTCTGGGAGTAAAAGCATTGGGATCATAGCACTGGGAGTAAGAACACGGGGAGCAAGGACGTTGCTACATCAGAGCAGGAGGAGACAGCAAGATTAGGGGAATGCAGAGTAGAATAACTTAGAAATTACAAGGCAACATACAAAATTAAGAGAGTAATATGCAGAATGCAGAGGGAAAGAGGAAAAAAAGAAGAAGCTGCAGAGGGAGCAGGCAGGCTTCTCCTTATCATGGGACAGAACAGGTCTTTTCTTAATAACAAGGCAGGCCTAGTCTTACTACAGAGGACGAAGCTTTCTTCTTAATGACTCGGGTTTAATTCATTTAGCAGTGAAAGGGTAGAAGCTTTTTCTCTCTATGCAATAAAGACTGGAGCTCATTCTTCATCCAGAATGAGCGAGTTCCTTCTGCACTGGTGCTTGGTCTTTTGCTCCATATGCTTGTGTAAGTATGGATGTGTGTGTAAGAATGTAATTGTGAGAATGTATGTACACTGGACCCAACTGGTTTCAATGGAGATGTATAAATGCATATGCATGAACCTGTACACAAATTTATGTGAATTTATTTTTCTAGCTACTTGGTCACAATGAAGGACAAGCAACTAACACAGCGTCCCATTGTTCTGAGAAAATTTCACAGGATCACAGAATTCCCACATCCTGAGGCTGGGTGTGGTCGCACACACCTTTAATTCCAGAGATGGATTTCTATGAGTTCAAGAACAGCCTTGTCTACATAGTGAGTTCTAGGACAGTCAGGGCTCTTTAGAAAGACAATTTCTCCAAAACAATGTAAAACAAGACAAGACAAAACAAAAACAATCCCCCTAAACCTAACTACCTGAGGAAGACATGGTCCATGTTCCACTTTACAGACATGACTACTAAAACAGATGGTCAGAGGATGTAACTAAGCTTACACACTGCCATGGTCTTGCCGGCTAGAAAATCAAGAGATATCTATCCCCTAAACAGCCCAGCCAGTCTTCACTGGAGTCTGGCCTGTATACCTTTAAGAGAATCCACATGCTCTCTTTAGAGCTTCTGAGCTTGAGGTCTGTCCCAGTCACAACAGTAAATGAGTCAATTAGGTGTATTTATGACTTTTCATTAGTCACTTAATGTCACAATGCCCCAGCTTTCTTTCTTCCCTTTCCTTCTTCCTTCCTTCCTCACTTTCTTCCCTTCTTTCTTTTTTCCTTCCTTCTTTTACTGCGCAGGCGAACACATCGGCCCATGTGGCACAGTGTGCACTTGGAGGGGAATGGACAACCTGACAGAGTCCTCTCCATCATGTGGGTCCAGGGATTGATCTTCCAGTTACCCTGCTCGTTGGCAGGCACCATTACCTGTTGAGCCATCTTGCTGGCCTCCCCAATCCTTTTTAAAAATAGTTTCATGAAGTTCAGCCTGGCTTCAAATTTATTATATAGTTGAGGATAGCCTTGAACAACTTCTTTTCTTTTACCTTTAAGTACAGGATTACAAGTGCAGTTCACATGGTGCTGGGATCAAATCCAAGGCCTTGACCCTTGTAGGCAACACACCAATTCAGCTATGTTCCCAACCCCCAGTTTGCACATGTGGAGAAAACAACAATGGGACTAGTGAGGTTATCTCTTTGTAATCATTCTGTGAATAAGCCAGGCATGTATGCTGTGTCAGATGAGGGGCCCGACATTGGATAACCCCCCTGCCCAAACCATTAAGAGCCACACGAATAAGAAATTGTCATACGTCCACATGTGTCTAGGCTGAGCACAGCATCTAGACTCTCAGGTGCCAAGAATACAGGAACAGTGAGATCTGCTTTCACCGGGGAAGGTCACCACTCCAAGGGCAAGGACCCCCTTGTGGACTCTAACCCTCTGGAATGTGAGTCTCCATTAAACGCTTTTGAAAAAACAAGTTATCTTGGTCACGGTGTTTGGTCACAGTAATAGAAAAGTAACTAAGACATCTGGGATACTAAGAATAGGTGACAAAAATTCCAGGGTGCAGAGCAACTGTTAGCTCTGTGGCTTTCCTCCCTAGGCCCCTGCAGTCAGCTGGCCCCTGGCCTTTGCCTGGCAGCGGGCCCTGGAGAGGAGGGCGGGGCTGGTTGCTAAGGTTTCAGGTGGTGCAGATCCGGAAGCAGGAAGCAGTGTGAATCCCCAGGACCTACCTGGCTTGAGGGAGAGAGTGCCACTAGAGGCAGGTGGGCGCACTGGAAGCAGCCTTGCTAGGGAGAGAGGAGGTAATGGGATGCTGGGTGGGTTGGGGCTGCCCAGGTCAGGGTCAGCGTGGGGGCCACAGGTCTAGGGGAGACAAACCGGTCTGTGGAGAAGATGGTGGGGAGAGGTTGCTGGGTCTGGAGCAGAGGGAATGGGGGGACAGTGCAGAAGGCTGAGGAGAACAGGGGGGTCAGGGGTCATCTCAGGGTAGGGTCAGACTGTGTACGGCCTGAGAGAGGCCTGGACTGAGGTGGCCCTTTGGGGGGGTGGGGCAGGTAGCTGAGATGGGACTTTCTGCTGATGAGCTGAAGCGTGAGCTGGAGGCCACTGCAGAGGAAGTACTGGGGAGGCTGAGGAGCCGGCAGCTGTTCCAGTCTGAATGGGACATCGCTGCCTTTGTGGTCTTTCTCACGTTTGCGGGTGAGTGTGGCTCCTGATCCAAGGCGCCCTACCCTGGTGTTAGGGCAGGGCCACATTTGGGTGCCTCTCTGTCTGGTCTCCAGGCACTGTGGTGTTGTTGCTGCTTCTGGTTATTGTCCACTGCTGCTGCTGCTGCTGCTGCTCCCCCAGGCCCCGGAAGGTGAGCCCCGGGAAGGTGAGCCTGGGAAGATGAACTTAAGGTGGGGTGTGCCCCTCAGAGAGGAGGGCTCCCATAGAAGTTGCCCTCACAGCTGCACCGGGGTGGGCGGGCAGGGCCTTGTGGAGAGGGTTCAGGCAGGGCTTCCGAGTCTTACCTACTGGGCCCTTCTGTTTCTCTTGCAGGAAAAGCCTAAGGGCGTGGACAACTTGGCCCTGGAACCTTAATGCTAGCTTGCCCTTGGCATGGGCCCTCCTGGATCACAGTAACAGAGCCATGTTTGCTAAAGCCTGAGTCTGGATTGTGTTGTAATCATGCCGGGGGCAGTGTGGTGGCTCTCACCATGATGTGCCCGCCCATGATCCCTTTTACAGTCTGAACTTCCACTACCCCACGGGGCGCTCTGCAGCCTGGACACAGGCTGTGATGTTGGCATTCAAGAGGCTGAGGCAGGATTATGAACTCCACCTCAAAGGCGGAACTGAAAATCAGGGCATGAGAACACGGGAGACCATGGGTCACCAGGGACCTTCAACTAATCTCTACTAAGTAGGGAGGCAGACAGACAACAGGGCTCCAGTTAACATCTGATTTTTATTTCTTAGAGGTGGGTTGAGGTCACAGAACCAATGGTCCCAGTACTGCACCTTATTTACAGTGAGGCTTCTCCCCCGGCCCAGGTCCCTCTTTCCTCCTCCACTTCACAGCTTAGTTGTAACCCCATCCCTCACTCTCTAATGGGAGCTGAGGGTGGGAGAGGGGAGGGGCCTGGGCTTGGTCCCACCCTTAGTCCAAAGGTTCCTGGAGTGTCCAGGAAGGCAGGGTTAGGAGCATGGCCACACCTCTGCCCATCTCCTTGATTGTCCCCCCCAATCAAAAAAACCCCTTTCCCCAGGTGCCTCTCATATTTACTTCCATCAGTACCACAGAGTAGTGAGGAAGGAGAAAAATAACTCGGGGGGGGGTGCCTGACAGTGATAGGCACCGCAGGGGTATGTGGTATGTGTTGGGAAGAGGGACCACAAGTCAGGGCTACCCCCCCTGGGAGGAGGATTCAGGCGGGTGCTTGCTCAGAAGGGCCGGGAGCTCCAGTAGCTGGAAAACACAGAAATCTGCGGGGGGGGGGGGGAGAGGAGGGGAGATGGTGGTGGTCAACAACAGGTTCCGTAGGGTGTCCACTGGCTTCAGGGGCGTAATCAGGGGGGTGCTATAGGTGTGGTTTCTGGGGTGCTATACCCACTAGAACCTAAGTGAGGTGTTAGGGTTACAGGAGGGGACTGTGTCTGGGAACTGTTGCCCGATGACTGGTATGCACGGTCTAGTGGTCTTTACAACCTGGGGGCACTCAGGAAGTGTGGAGCCCCCCGAACGGCCCTGCTCCCCTGCCCTGCATGCCCTGGACACACCTTATCCTTGAGCTGCTGGCAGAGCTGCAGAGAGACAGTGAAGTACACCAGGGCGTCGTTGAGCCAGGGGATCACACACTCTACCTTGTGGACGTGGCTCACCTCGAGGCGCTGTGAGCCCCACTCACTGGGGGAGAAGAAGAAGTGGATCCTGAGGGTAGGCCTGGACCCCAGACCCCAAGAGGAGAGGGGGGAGGAGAGAAGGGGATTTAGGACCCCTTCCTGTACACTTACAACATGGCCCCAGGGCTGTGGAGTACCGCACCTCCGGAGGGGCGGAAGTTCTAGGCAGAAACAGCAGAGTCCTTGAGGTCTAGGTGGAGGGTCCTTGGCAGCATTGGTGTGGGGGCGCTGGGGGGTGGGGAGGACTATACCTTGGTGGAGGTGGGCTGCAGAGTGTGCAGCTGGTACACCGTGAGGCACAGCTTGTTGAGATTGATGTAGACATTGACCAGCAGGTCAGAGGGTAGGGTAGGTGCAAACATCCGCTGGAGGAGGCAGGAGGGATGAGACCCTCTCCAACTTTAGGCTGCACTGCTACAGGGTATGGAGTTACGGGGGGAGGGGGTAGCCCAGTCCCACCTCTAGGGGCTTCTCCATAGGCTGGGGCACCAGAGGCTTCCCATCATCTCTATGTGCTGGCTGCTAGGTTGGAAGCCACTGGCTGTAAACCGGGTTAACATATTGGGGGCAAGATGCAGGCTAAGAACCCAACCCAGAAAACTGCCCAGGCCCAGAAGTCCCTCTGGCTGGACCTCTCAGTAGAGACTTCTTTCTTGGGGTAAGGACTGTCTGAGGTACTGACCGTGAGGCCACTGGCAGCAATCTCCGGCAGGGTGAGGGTGGCTGGGGTAGTGAGCCGGTTTCTGGCTCTTGTCAGTTGCAGCATAACAGCATCCATGAGCTGGAGAGGGGCCGGCAGCCACTGCTACTTGGGTAGTACCAGTTGGGGTCCCCCATGTCCCAGCCCCTAGCACCAGCAAGCAACATCTGTAGCTTCTGTTTTTGCCAGGTAACCATGGTTCCCAGGTCTAAACTCTGCAGCTCCACAGATGCTGTAATCCAGGTCATAAGCTAATATATGTGGCCAGAGCTGTGAGTCATGTCTGGGGAAGGAGCAGGTTCTAGAGAAGCCTGGGGACATAGAGCTGGCACTGTTCAGGGTAAGGTGCTAGGATGGGAAGGGTACCTTGAGGACCTCCGCTCCTGTCTTGAACTGGTAGCTCTCGTCCCGGTTTGCTAGGAGGTAAATAGCTTGGCTCACGTGGTTCCTGGCATCCTGGATCTGGAAGCAGTCCCACCACCCACATAACCGGAGTCTGTCAGTTTCAGGGAAGCCACATTTCTGGGTCTTCAGCCTGACCCCAGAACATGGGGCCCCACTTGAGAGGCTGACCTCCCAGGAGAGGGTGGTACCATCTGTGGTCTTGATAACCTCCAAAGTATTTGAACCTGGATGGCCAGGTCCTGGACAATCATAGCAGCCAAGACATGCTGGCTCTTGGCCCTATGTAGTTACTGCTCAAAAGACAAGCCCTAGTACACCCATAAGGTAGTAAGTGTGCAGGGCTCAAGGGAAGAAGCGAATGTGTCCAGGGAGAAGCAAGAGGGCAGATGTGTGAACCAGCTTCAGATCAGGGTGTGTGTGTGTGTCTGTGTGTACATGCCCCATGTGTGTCACATGGCCTATGGATAGGCAGGTGGCTTATGCATGATTTAAGGTACATGGGAAGCCCCTGTTAAGTGACATTCAAAGGGACCTTCAGCTGTCCTCACATGGCCAAAATCACAAAGTACGGCAGGTTTCACATCCCTAATGTGGAACAGGCTCTGGCATCCCAAGGCACCAGCTCCCTAATTCTGCTGTTTGCTGTGGTCCCAAAGTCCCAATTGCTAAACTTCTCTGGGGAGGCCTTAGCTTGGGCCTGCCCTGGGGCCTGAGCCCAGGTTGGGCAGTGGACCTCACCTGCTGTAGCTTCCACTGCTTGTCCTCCCGGAAAGCGAAGTGCAACAACTGGTTGTTCCGAGGCATCTTCAAGTTCACATCCTATGAGCCGGCAATGCAGTGGGTGGGTGGCTGAGGGCCCAGGCCCCATGCCCCAGGGAGATAAACAGGAATGTCAAGAAACAGGAACTCAGATCCAGCAAGAACCACAAAGTGGTGAGAGGGGAAAGAAGCTGAGAAAGGAGAAGGGCTATCCCTGGGCCTTGAGACCTTAGCTCAGAGGGTGGCTGATTCAACTTTGATGTGCGGCCAGCCTGCCTAGGCTTCCAATGTCTGTATTTCACAGAGTCCAGATGCCAAGCTGAACTAAGTGTAAAGCCACCGGCTTCTTGTCCCTCCCTGAACCTATCTAATGGGGTAGTGTGAGGGTTGCCTGTCACGTTACAGACATACAAGGAAACAGGTTAGAGAAGACAAGGATCAGACCCAGGGCCACACAGCCAGCTGGTGGCAGAGCTAGCCATCACCATCCTTGTCACTAGCAGGACTGTTGGGGGATAGGGCCCCGGGGGACTCACCGCCTGGCTGAGGGCATCCCCTTGCAGAGTCAGCACCCCTTTCACCTGGTCAGTGCTGTAACACACAGGAGTCAAGAGGGATGCCTGCTACTGCTCCCTCCCCTTGCAGCCTGCCCCACAGTACCATGGGCATTTCCTCCCCCAGGTATACACCCCTTCCAAAGGCTCCTGTTCAACCCAGCTCACCCACAGCTGCCCAGGATGAAGTTCTCCTGCTTGGCAGGACCCTCGGTGCTGGGGCCTGGGAGAGTGAAGCGGAGAGAGGCCTCCTGTGGAAGACAGGGCAGTCCCCACATCTCCCCTCAGTCTGGCCAGCGTTCCATTCCAAGGCCTAGATACTTTGCCGATTAGCCTGGGAAGGGGCAAGGAAGGCAGGCCTGGCCTGGCTCCTCTGCCTTTATCCTACCAAGCCTCCAAGATTCTGTGAACTCAGTCCTGTTCATTCCAGTCCTGAGTATGTCATGAGCAGGCAGGCAGGTGGGAACACAGAACAGAGAGGCACAGAACCTAGCTAACTGGAGCGCTGTGATATATGTTGGGAGCAGAGTCACAGAATCACAATCAGTAGTCACAGTAACATGGTTTCCTAGGTCGCTGTCCTAAGCATTTTTGAGATAGTTTATTTATCTTTACATCAGCTTTGTGAGCCTGGTTAGGGTAAGGGAACAGGCGTAGTAATCCGGAAAATTTGGCTGAGATCACATCAGAGCTCGGATCATCAGTTTTTGTTTTGAGACAAGTGTTTCATAATGGAGCCTAAGGCTGGCTTCTAACCCGTGAATCTCTAACCTCACTCTTCCCAGTGCTGAAATCACAAGCTTTCACCACCACCTTGCTTGCTCACAGATGACATGTCAATTTCAAAGATAGTTCACACTCAAGACCTGGTCTAAGACCTTGACTGACACACACTGCTTGTGTAATTACACGCCACCATGCCTGCATCTGGACTGTACTCTTAGAAGTGGTAATCTGAACAGGCCACGCTCAGCAGCCGCGGTGAGCGATTCGCAGGACCCCGTGGATAGGAAGTATGGCAGGCCGGGCGTTACCTTGAGGATGTCCTGCAGCTGCCTCAGCACGGCGTGCACCTCAGCGTGCAGCAACCAGCGAAACTCCTCCTCCTGCGGAGAGCGTGGCATCAAACCCATCTCGTTCCCGTTGCCAGTCGGCTGGCCGCCCCCCGCCCTCAGCCCGCGTCCCACCAGTACTGCCCGCTCCGCGGCGCTCGCAGCCATCGCGGTCGCCATCGTCCTGACCGCGCGCTGTCTCTGAGGTCTGTAGTCAGGAGCTTGGCGTGCAGCGCCCGCCCCTTTTTCTCCTCCTCCTGTGACCGATTGGCAAACCGGGCACAAACTCCACCCCCAAGCCAGGGGCGTCTCAAGCGACTGGCTGCAGCTTCCATTCCTGGCTGTTAAGTGGCTAGGCGAACAGGTCACGCTTAGTCTTCTACCCGCCCGCCTCAACCAGTTCCTCGGCAGGGGCGGGACGCTTTGGCTACCAACCTAGCCCTACTACTCACTGATTGGCCGGTGGGGCCGTCCATCACCAAGTTGTCCCAGTATTGTCCCGTCAGGCGGCGCCCGCCCAGCAGGGTTGCACGGGCAAAGAATCAGGTGGGTTGGCTCCTACCTAGGTTCCTAAAGCACTTGGGCACAAGTGGCACAGCTATGGTACCAAGAAATGTTTTATTTTTTTTCTTGCAGTAGCTTTGTTAATTGCACAAAATCATGTTTTGTTTTTGCCATTTAAACATTATCACACAATCCTATTCTGAAAGACAAATGTTCATCAAAAACAAAGTGAAAATAAAAATTCACAACCTTAATCACCTAGATTTGTCATTTTAAAGGAAAAGAGGGAGTAGGGGCTTTCTTACAAGCATTTTCACAATGTCACATTTTCTCCATAAAAGGAAAGGATTTCAAAATGAAAGGTGAAATAGCTTAAACAGAAATAGTCATAAAAAGGAACTTTACAGAATTGTCAACAATATTAAGACAACATTGACTAACCGGTTTCCTTACAGCATCTTCCCCACCCCCAACCCCCAGGACCAAGACAGGCTGTGTCCAACAGAGACTGTTCAGCATCCCAGTGAATGAGCAATTGTGCTGAACTCCACAAGCACTCCCTGCTCCATGCCCACATCCTGAGATCCTTATCCCAGGTGGAAAAATCAAATCGTGGCTTTGGAATTTGGAAATCCAAACTCATGAGGAGGAAGGCTTCTTCAGGGGATTCCTCTCATGTGACATTCTAAGCCTCTCTGGTCCCCTCTTCAAGGAGAAATGCTAGGGCCTGGCAGAGGACTGGATCCAACTGAGGGGCAGTTAGAACAAGGCCCCAGTTCAAGTCTGTCCCAAAAACCCCAGGACTTGGAACCACTGATACTGGCAGAAGTTATCAGTGAGGTTCCTCATCAAAAGCCCAGCCTGTGAAATGCTCATCTGTGAAATGCTCATTATTGGTGTTGGTCAGGCTGGGGCTGGGTCAAAAGAGGATGGGACAGAAATACTTTCTCCATGGAAGGATAAGGGGAAGAGGGGCATGCAGGGGACCTGTGTAGAGCAGGCTGAATAGGTAGCCCACCCAGCTCAAGAGACTGCCATAACGGAAACAGGAAGGAGCCACCCCCTCACTCACTGCTCTCAGTGCCCTAAGACCCCTTCTCATGGGCTGGAATGCAAATCCAAATAAAACCTCCTGGGAGGAACCAGCTCCAGTTACAGAGACAACAGCCAGGGAGCTGAAGACTGTAGACTCTGCTCCCCCTGAAGAGGTGTCTAGGTGGCCACGCTGGTCTCTCTTCAGTTCACAGAGACATTCTGCCAGCTGCTGCATAATGGTAGTGTCTACAGGAAAATCCTCCTCAGCTGGAGGTCCACAGAGCCTGCTCAGGGAATCTGCTGGTTCATGATGGCTGAGGGGCCTCTCCTTTCATAGGTCCAGTGGGGACCTTGGACCCTCTGCCAGTCTCTGTCCTGGGGAAGTTGTGAGAAGGCTTCCTGTGCTCCCTGCCAATTCTAGTCCCTCTACTCTCTTGCCCAGAAGGGGGCAGAGATAAGACAAGCTTGCAAGAACAGCCAGGCAGCAGTTTCTGGACAGCTTCTATCCTGGGTGTGTGTGTCTGTGTGTGTGTGTGTGACAGAGACAGAGAACACGAGAAACAGAGAGAGAATACACAGGCTCCTGTTCCAGGGCCAATCAATGCCCAGCTCAAGAGCTTCTTCACAGCCACCTGTGGAGATAGATCCTCTTATCCCTGGCCAGGGCCTCAGGGAGGGAGGGTGCTGCTGTGTACTGTGCTGATGCAAGTCTCAAAGTCTGTATAAAAGGACACGGAGGCAGGTGACTGGTCCAGAGCTAAGTCCCAGAACCCTGACCCCACACTGCGGAGGGCGGTCAGAGGGAAGGTGGGAGGGTGGACGGGCAGGCAAGGCTTAGTGTATGTAGGCTCGGTACACGGCAGACATGTCATTGTCAGACTGGTCCAGGGCCTTGGCTCTTTTGTATACCTGAAAAATAAAATAAAATAAAAAAAAAGAAGAGGTAGAGGTCGTTCTCCAGCTACAAAGCTACTGTGTGAAGAGTCCTGATTCCTGGAGGCATTTCTAGATGGGTCTAGCCTGTTGGTGAGCAGGCAGGATTGGAGCTTGAGGTATGTATGAATGCTGATTTGATGTGAGGCAAACACCCGAGCCTGTGGGCTTCTGCCACAGCCCCATCTGAAGGAACTATCTGTCACAACCCTCAGGGCTTTATTGAGAGGACTACACTTACTCAGACATGTGAAGTGCTCAGTGCTGTTAGAGGAGTCAAGGTGGCAGCCCTCAGTCCAGTTTTCTGAGGATGTTTTATTAGCCCCAGGATCACTGTGCCCTACTTTCTTTAAAAATGGCTGGCACCTCCCAGCCAACTTTCCAAAGGCTCCTTTGAGCTCCTCATCAGCACAGCAGCTGTGCCCTTTGAGGGACCAGCTACCTCTGTTTTATTACCTTAGAGCCTACATACACTATTGTATTTGTTTTATTCAATTTTAAAATTTATTTTTTTTATTTCACGTCTGTTTGCCTGCATGTATGTCTGTGCATCATTTGGGTGCCTGGTGTTCTGAGGGGCCAAAAGAGGAGTTTGGATCTCCTAGAACTAGAGTTACAGATGTACACGATCTGTCATATGGGTGCTGAATTTGAACCCGGGCCCTCTGGAAAAGCAGCTGGTTCTTTTAAATCCTGAGGCATCAGCCACAGTGTTTGGGTTTTCTTGTTGAGACAAAGCGTTTCTTACAGTCTACAATGACCTCAGGTTTGTTTTTCCTTGTATCTTCTTACTATGAAGCTCCAGCTCTCCTAGAACTATATCATGTCTGGCTTATGACTATTGTTTTAAAGTCAGTTTGTAGCCCTGGCTGGTTCATTATGTAGACAAGGCTTTCCTCTAACTCACTGATTAGATTTGCATCTGCCTCCCTCCTGAGTTTTGGGATTAAAGGTGCCATTGATTTTTTTTTCTTCCCGAGACAGGGTTTCTCTGTGTAGCCCTGGCTGTCCTGGAACTCACTCTGTAGATTAGGCTGGCCTAGAACTCAGAAATCTGCCTGTCTCTGCCTCCCAAGTGCTGGGATTAAAGGCGTGTGCCACCACCACCCAGCTGCCACTGATTTTTATGTATATGGGTGTTTTGTCTGTGTCCGTGCACACTTTTAACTGCTGAACTTTTTCTCCAGCTAAGGCTCCTCCAAATGGTATTTATTATACTCTTCACAGTCTTTACTTCTTTAAAAGCTCCGAGCTTATTTTGTGTTTCTTTCCGTTAAAATGTAAGTGACATGGAGACGGGAGGAGCTGCCTGTGTCCCAGCATGTCCCAGTACCTAGAGCAGGGCCTAGCCATACAAGCCATCCAAGACTCTGGTCACTGCATGAAAGCTTGAAAAGAATCAAAGCCACTGTGTGCAAGGCAACAGGGCACCCAGTTTTGCTGAGGCAGTGTGCAGCTGATCAACCTAAGCAGAGGCACATAAAGGAGAGTACACCCAGCTCTGGCATACCTGTTAACCCATGATGAAGGCTGAGTAGCGTTCTAGACTGAACACCAAGAACATCATCACAGGCAGGAATGTGATAAAAAATGTTTTTTGTTTTGTTTTGTTTTTTTTGAGACAAGATTTCTCTGTGTAGCCCTGGCTGTCCTCGAACTCAGAGGTCTGCCTGCTTCTGAGTGCTGGGATTAAAGCCATGCACCACTCCATTTAGCTTGATAAGAAATCTAGTCTTCCAGATGAAATGAATAATACTGGGAAACCTAATTTTTAACAAGAAAAGAAAGATGGAAAGAGCTATCTACAGGAACTAGCTGAGAAACTACAGTTACAAATGAGTAGGTGGCAAAGTGAGTAAAGTGGTTGTGTTTCTTTCTGGTTCATGCAAATTGGCACAGGATAAATTCTGAGGAGGCCATTAAGTTAATTAAGGGTATCTACTCAATACTGACAACAACCAAGTACTGTGAAGAAGCCAATAAAATATGAATAAAAAGGAAATTCTACCACACACACACATAACCTTAGAGAAGATGAAAAAGAAGGAACAGAAAAAGACAGGGACTGACAGAAAGAAATGCTAAAAGGGCAGCTCCAAATCTGTTTTTCAATACAGCGGCAACAGGCTAGTGGAGCAAGCAGCCAGTCTTGGGAGCCTGTCCTCAGGGTCTGCACAGTGAAGAGTCTGAACTCACATGATCCAGGGATTTCACAGTCCAGGTTCCACTGTGAAATGAACTCAAGCTCTGCTTCCAATGTACGCTGCAGAGCCAGAGCAGAGGCAACCTGGATCCACCAAAAAGCTCTCCCAGCACAAGCCTACAAAGAACCCTTCAAAACCATATCTAAGAGGAGTTTTATGAAGAAGCTGCAAAATACAAAAGGAATTCCCTGCCAAATTAAATAGGGGCTGCAGGACTGGCTCAGTGGTCTGGGCCACTTGCTATCAAGTTACCTCATTGGCTGCAGCTGCCATGGGAGTGGGGTGGTTGACTGCATCACCCAATGCAATGGCCAGGCGGAGATCCTTCTGAATGTATTTCAGGTAGAAGTCAGGTTTAAAGTTTCCTTGTAGGATATCTGAGAAGGGAAAGCCATTTATCAGAAGTTCAAGGATCTACATGAAAATTGCCTGCAGAGTATCAGGCTCACCTCCAGCACTTCCAAAGGGCGCAGCCCTGTTCTTCCCCATGTCCAAAAGACTCAGGACCCACACTGGGGCCTCAAATACCATTTTCACTGTGTATTTGGGCCTCCACTGACCTGGGCAAGGACTGAGTGCAAAGGGGGCTCTTTAAACAAACAAATGAACCATGAAAGGACTCTCTTTCCTGGATGGTCTTACCCAGCTGCTCAGCTCTAATGAAAATAAAGTTGCAAGAAGAGAGGTCAAAGGTGACTTACTTTGGCACTTCTGGTCCAGAAAGATGCTGGCCAATTGTCCCTGATTAAGGATATCCAAGAGTGTCTGCTGTGATTGGCCTGTCACCTGGGCCAGCGTCAGCCCCTCAGCAATGGTGGCCATGAAGCTTCCTTGGACCATGTTCACAATCAGCATCATCTTGGCTGCATTGCCAACTTCACCTGCTCAGGGCAAAGGTCATGTTCCAAGAATTCTATAGACAGGTCATCTCTACTTGACTTCACCCATGCACCCTGAAAACCTCTTTCATCTGTTCTAGACAGGACTGGTTCTTTTTTCTTCCAGGTACTAATTGTGCCTGGCAAAAGAAGCCTTCTTTTAGGAAGCCTAGTGAGAAGGCCATATGGGACAGACACTGTCACCAATATAGCTGCCCTACCCGAAAGCCTTCAGGCCCAACATGGCCAGATAAGTGGGTAGGTATATTACCTAAAAAGAAGGAGGTCTTCCCCATTGCTTGGAAGCAGCTGCTGCAGTCCTCATACAAGCCCCTGTCTCCGGCTGCTAAGATCACCAACATCCCATCATTGGACAGTTGCTGATTCCCTGAGACTGGGGCTTCCAGAAATCGACCCCCTCTGGATACAATCACCTGTAAGGAAAGCCATAGCTTCTGATTGGTCTTGCTTCTTCTCTAAGTATGGAGGAAGGAACATCTTTTAGGGGTCATGGTGTCTCATCACAGAATATGTTAGCATGCTGCTATCAAAAGTCACAAAGCAAACACATGTACCAAAGCCTACTACTGTAGTGGGTCAGACAGGCTATCCTTATACAGAAGTTTAGTCACAGAAAGTATGGGAGGTGGTATCTCTATCGTGTTTCCCAGTATCCTGATTCTCAGAGACCAAGGGGCAAACATGGCCATGCAGATGCCTGGGCTGAACTCTTGCCCTCTGGACCCTGCCCATCCCTGAATTCAGCCACCCTCAGAATACAAGTGGGCCCATAAGATTGGGAAGAGGACACTATGCTAGACTCAACTGTAGACAGCTGCTTAAGCCAAAAAGGCCACACTGGCAGTCTGGAGGCTGGCTTCTCACTGTAGGAAGGCTGACAGCATGGGACCTCCTGTCTACTAGCCTGCAGTGACCTTCCATGGCCGTTCCAACCAGCTGAGGTTCTGAAGGGGGACAGTCAAGAGACTAGTCCCAATGCTCCCGACGTCCGCTCTGGCTTTGGCTCTAGTGTAACCAAACTGCCCGTACTTGGGTGTGGTCAGCCTGGATCTTGGGCTCCCACTGAAAAGATGATCCAGAGCCAGCCTACATAAGGCTGCTACCTGGGCCAGCTCGGTGACTGTATCCGCATCCACCGTTGACATGTCCACATAGCACTTCCCGGGGCGGATTCCTTGCAGCACACCGCTGGGGCCCAGCACCAGCTGTGGGGACATAATGAAGAAGCAATAGCCCAGGCTTGCAGTTAAGTGCTCAGGAGTCCCTGTAGAACACAATGTGTTGGTTGTTTCCAGTTCACTTCCTGATCAGAAGTTAACTATTAAAAATGAAAAGGAAAGAGCCACTGAATATGTATGGGAGAGAAAAGTAATTTCAGGCAGAGGGATCACTGTGAGTTCTGGGCTAGTCTGGTCTACTTACATAGCAAGTTCCAGGCCAATGAAGGCTACATATGAGATTTCGTATTAAAAAAGAAGACAAAGCTAGGCTGTGGTGGTGCATGCCTTTAAGCACGGCACTTAACAGTCAGGCAGATCTCCGAGTTTGAGGCCAGCCTGGTCTAAGTTACAGGGCAGACAGGGCTACACAGAGAAACCCTGTAGTCAAAAACCAAAAACCAACTAACCAACCAACCAAACCAAACCAAACAATAACAAAACAAAACAAAACGTCATTCCAGAATGGTCCCTTTTATCTTCATGTTCTCTTCCCAAGATTCAAAAGACAGAAAGAACTTCACTACTTATTCTGGGGGCTTCTTTGGACTAGATCACTCACAGTTTAATAGGATCATTACTATACTTAAATTTGTAACACATGCAAATTCAGCAACAGCTAAAATAGGAGTTGGCCCTTGGACGAAAGAAAGGCACACTCAGCTAAAAAAGAGTCCAGCTCAGTAGAATATCTGGAGCCAGTTCAGAAAAATGTTTAAGCAGACTTCAAGAACCCTAGAAGTTCTTTCTTTGAATTAAAGGAAGTCTGTATTCAACTTTGACATGTTTCCCGAAAGGAGTTGGCCCACAGATGGGATTTCCCCCCACATGCAGACACTCACTCAGTGTGTAGGGGAGAAGGGGAGGAGGCCAGCCAGCTCTCTTGGCTACGACCTGAGATGCAGAGGGAAGGGGGATCCTTACGTCCTTGGCTGCCTTTGGATCCGACACACAGGCAAAAGTGATGTCACAAGTTGAAACGACTTCAGCGGGGGTTCTTCCTAGGCGGGCCCCCTCCTGGATGAACAAATCACACTGCAAAAGTCACAGATCCTAACGTGAGCTGCATGCAATGCACAACAAACATGCCGGACAGGCCAGAGATGTGTAGGCCCCTGACTGGTCTCCCAAGGCAGGAGGCTGAGGCTGAAGCCCTGGGTCACTAGTGCTGGAGGACCAAGCCCTTAAATGTGAGAGGACAGAGACTTCTATAAAGTCCTGTTTCTGTACATGAACCTGGTAGCTAGCTAGAATAATATGGTATTCACACAAGGCCAGTGTCTGCTGAAGGCTGGCAGTTTAAAAAGCAGGATACAAACAGTGGCTGTGTCCAGCTCCTCTTTGCTAGTAAAACTGGTAAAACCAGTCAGTGACCTGAGCCACTAGCACATGCAGAGGGAGTAGGGTGGGGCTGTGTGGTCCCTTTCTTTTGACCACCATTCCCTCTTGGGCAGGCTGGTTCCAAATCCTATAGCCAGGTTAAGAAGGTAAACAGCACATCTGTGATTTGAATTTGGGTTTGTTTGACTCAATTCTTGGATGCTTTGGTGGCTTGTCCATGTTTTCTCATCAAGAAAAAGGGCAGCCAGAGGCACTTCTATCAAAGGGAAATGTTCACACATGCCCAGATGCCCTGCCTTCCCTCACCTGCTCCATCCAGACTGCAGTCCTGAGGAGAATGTTGGAGCCATCCAGACTGCAGTGCATCTACAGTGCTCGACACCTGTACCTAACTAGAGCACGGCTTTTGAGGCCACTGCCTAAGGCTCCCTATAAAACTCCAACCATTTTTGTATTCTTGTAAAGCAGCCGATTCAGTAAAAAACAAATTTGGGAGTGGAGTTTACCGAGGAAGAGAACCAGGCCTTGCTCTAGCACTGAGATATACTCCAGACCCTAAAATATTTTATTCTGTGTTGTTTTGGGACAGGGTCTTACTATGTAACCCTAACTAGCCTGGAATTTGCACTGTATGAACGTCATAGACTCAAGAGATTTTTTTTTTTTTCCTTTTTTGGCCCTGCTGGGATCAGAGGCATGTATCACCACACCCAGTACCAATGATATTTTTGTTATTATTTTGTCGTCATTTATCTTCAGTGTCTCCATTAGTGGTCATCTCTAACTTTAGCCCTGCAGTTATCATTCACAGGGTTCAAGCACACCGTATGTCTTAAGAGGGAGTACTTTTCTAAGTCTCTGGTCCTTCACTCCACACAAGAACAACACTCTCATTTCCTGTAGCAGTTTCTAACTGCACACTGCCTTGCTGCTCAACCTGCTCAGCATGGGCTATATTACAGATATAGTATGGTGGTTACAAGGTCCCAAGGTCTATAGGTCCCATGTAATGGGACACCTTTCATTTTACAGTAATGGGTATTTTTGTTGCTACTGTTATTTGTATCTTTTTAAAAAAAAAATAAAAAAATTTTTTTTTTTTCAAGACAGGGTTTCTCTGTGTAGTCCTGGCTGTCCTGGAACTCACTCTGTAGACCAGGCTGGCCTTGAACTCAGAAATCCGCCTGCCTCTGCCTCCCAAGTGCTGGGATTAAAGGCGTGTGCCACCACTGCCTGGCTAAAAAATGTTTAAAAAAAATTTTTTTTTTTAAAAAAATGTTTATTTATTTATTTATTTTATATGTGAGTACACTGTAGCTATCTTCAGACATACCAGAAGAGGGCATTGGATCCCATTACAGATGGTTGTGAGCCACCATGTGGTTGTTGGGAATTGAACTCAGGACCTCTGGAAGAGCAGTCAGTGCTCTTAACCTCTGAGCCATCTCTCCAGCCCAAGATTTTATTTTTTATGTATGTGTATATGTGTATACATGAGCACAGGTGTCCAGAAGCCCGAAGAGGAGACTGGATCTGCTGGAGTTACAGGTGGTTGTGAGCCACCTGATGTATATGCTGGGAACTGAACTCTAGACCTCTGGAAAAGCAGTACACACTCTTTTAATTGCTAAACCATGTCTTTTTGTTGTTGTTTTGTTTCTTAGTAAAACAGGTATAGCTACATAGTCCTGGCTGTCCTATAACTTGTTCTGTAGACCAGGCTGGCCTTAAACTCATAGAGATCCACCTGCCTCTGTCTTCCAAGTATTGGGATTAAAGATGTGCATGCGCCACCATGGCAGGCTTGCTTGAACTTCTGAGAGAAGGTCTCACTGTGGCCTAGACTTCCTAAATAACCCAGGCTGGCCTAAATGCATGGCACCCTTCATGCCTCAACCTCCTAAGTGCTGGGATTATAGGCATGTGTCATCATGTCTGGCTACGCCTTGAGTAGTTTTAAATAGTTACAATTTTATAACAACATCCTACATATCTTTCTGCCTGGACGAGTTCAGCTCTTGGTTTACTGGATGCAAGTGTTGAGTAGAGACACAGATGTCTACTGCCCTCAGTTACTCTACTTTCCAAGGCCCGACAAACCTCATCCTCGATACTTACTTTCTCTGCAGTTCGGTTCCAGACAGTCACTGTGTGACCCATTTTTAGCAAGTTGGAAACGATGCCACTTCCCATTAAGCCAAGGCCCAAAAATCCTATCCTGAAAGAGACAGAGGTTGATTAGTCCAGGCAAAGGAAGTCATCCTGCAGCACAAATGACAATTGTTTTAATGGTGTTGACACCAAACCCAGGGGTGTTTCATGTTAGGCTAATGATTAACCACTGAGCCATACTCCTTGGCAAAGCACTGTCCCTCTTCCTTTCCTGGACAGTTAGTAAGGGTCCCTAAATGCGTATGGCCAAGTCTAAACCTTTAATCACTAGAGACCAAAGTATGACTTTCATGGCTCATGGCAAGTCTTCCAATTGTGGGCCTCCTTTACTGCTCTGATAAAGCATCCAAGCTTCCAACTCCACTCCAGTGACAAAGCACTGGGCTACAGCTCTTTAATGGCAACCCTTCTAGATCAGCAACCCTGTGTGCTAGGCTTTCAGATCATCACAACTGGTGCCAAAATGCACAAGAGATGAAGAGTTGGCCGGGCGGTGGTGGCGCACGCCTTTAATCCCAGCACTTGGGAGGCAGAGGCAGGTGGATTTCTGAGTTCGAGGCCACCCTGGTCTACAGAGTGAGTTCCAGGACAGCCAGGGCTACATAGAGAAACCCTGTCTCAAAAAAACAAAAGAGATGAAGAGTTGAGAAGGCAACCTCCACAATAGGAGTGCTATGCTCCACCCTCCCCTCCCAGGCTCTCACACTCAGACTACCTATCTACATCCTCCAAAGCATCTTTCCCAACGCCTTCCTTTCTCTGCAGCTGACATGCATACAGCAAATTTTGCCTACCTTTAACTTTCTTTACCTATTCCTTCCTGAAACTGGAGAACTTGGTGGGGCTGCTTGCTACTCCTGTTGTCTTTATATACTTGTACAGAGATCTACATCTTGTCTAAAAGTCTTTTCTAGTTCCTGTAAATTGTGAATATGTATAGGTCAGAAGATAACTTTGAATCTTATTCCTCAGACGTTAACCACCCTTTTTTGGAGACAAGGTTCTCACTGGCCTGAAACTTGCTAAGCATGTGAAGCTGGTTGGCCAGTGAGTCCCAGTGATCTACCTGTCTGTCCCCAGCACTGATATTAGAGGTATGTACTACCATGCCTGACTTTTTCATGTGGGTACTGGGAATTGGATTTAGGCCCTCAATTATGTGCTTAACCAATTGGGCCAATCTTAAAAATTGTTTTAAAAATTGAGATACGTTCTCATTTTGTAGCCCAGTCTGGCCAGATGTAACCTCAACTTAACAGCAATATTCCGGTGTCAGGCTTCTGAGTGTGAGGATCTTGAGTGAAGCATTATACCCAACTGGTTCTTACACATCTTTGTCTGTTCTTGCACAGCGCAATAGATAAATAATGTCTTTTTTCTCTCAGAAATTCCACTACTTTTTTGTTTCCTATTTGGGTTTTCTCTCAGCTCTGCAGAATCCCTATGAAGACTGTGTGCAACCTCTCCTTCTCTTTGGTATTTGGGAATTCCACCTTCAGGCACCCTTGGAAAATGACTCCTTTACTTGGAGGATTATACTTTCAGGAATACCCACTACTCAACACTCTGTCCTAGGACATACAACATCTGCATCAAAGACACCACCTTCCTCAACAAAACTGGGTTCTCTGACCACTAGGTTTTATGCTTAGACTTCTGCCATTTATAGCTCTCCTGTGTAGTACAATGTCCCCTAGGAATGCCAAGCAAGGGAAATTTTCTTTCCTTTTGTGTACTGGAAAACCCAATAGATCTATGAACGCAATATCAGGACTTCCATCATGACAAGTGACAGTCCAATAGTCTCTGTGTCAGTGTGGATTAATGTTGCTTTGTGGCTGACTTCAAACTCATGTTTGAAGAGTCAGTTGACTTGAGAGGCAGTCAAGATCTTGGGTAAGAATATGAAGACTCAAGTCCTTACCCCTGTACTGGTCTTGTTTTTAAAACAAACACAATCCTTATTAAGGGATATCTACTTGCAATGCCTGGCCCTCACCTTTTTGAGACGTGGCAGTGCTAAGCAGCCCTTATTAGCCTAGAACTCCTAATCCTTCTCTGTCCCAGTGCCTCAAGTGCTAGGATCACGGGCGTGCACTACCATCTCTAGGCTATACCTCCCCTTTGACCAGCTCCTATCTTCTGCAGACTGCAGAGGGGAGTTCACAAAGAACTTGTCTAACTAGGGATTTCAATAGTGTGAACTGTCAAAAAATATACTGAGTTTAGTCTGTGAGAGAACTGTATGGAAGCTACAAACTAGAATTCATACTTGTTATATTGTTCACAAGACAGTCTCTTAGTAAAGACACCCTTTTCACAAAATGACTGCAGACTCAATAGGCTTACAGTGAAGCAACAAAGGCAAGTAAGTGTGTGGAAGGTTTGGGGCCCATATTCTAGGTAAGGTGGAAGTAGACAGTGGGTACATGGGAAAGGCTAGGTGACGCAAGAGAGAGAGCGAGAGAGAGCGAGAGAGAGCGAGAGAGAGCGAGAGAGAGCGAGAGAGAGAGAGAGAGAGAGAGAGAGAGAGAGCGAGAGATGGGGGAGGGAGAGGGAGGGAAGGAGGGGTAAGGCAAGACAAAGGGCTTTATTCCAAAAACCTTCATTCTCTCTCCATGGCTAATCTTGGGAGTTCCCATCATGGGTCTACTGAGCCCCATTTCCAAGCATGGTTCCAGACTAGCAGTATCGGCAAGGGCAGTTCTGCTACTTGCAAGGACATGAATTCTAAGGCTACACCTTCTATCAACTGAGAAGGACTATTTCAGGCTTGAGGTAGTACTTAATAAGATATCTTTGGCCTCCCAAAGAGAACTTCTGAAGCAGTTGCTCAGACTTACTGACAATTATGGAGCCAAGCCCTTAGCCTATTCCCAAGGGATAGACCTTAGTGGGAAATGGCAACTTCCACTTCTGAGAAGTCAAACTGTTCCCAAATTAGTATCAGTGGCTTGGACGCAGCCCTTCAGGGTTTTCTTGGTACCACCTCCCCAGCTTTAATAGAATTCAGAGCTTCCAGGAGGTCCCTCATCCAAGGTCTTACTTTTTGTCTGTGGGTGTAATGCTGCCATTCACAGCTGTGCTGTCTGCTGCCTGGATGGAAGTGGAACCAGTTTCCTAGGAATAGGGAACACAAATAACCAAATGTTCAGCAATCTGCCCATGATGAGACCACAGGTGAAATAAAACCTTGAAGGCAGGGAGCCTACATACCTCTTCACATATTTTCAACTTCTTTGTGATTGCCTGGTAACAGACAGCTGGCTAATAAAGAGGGAGGAAAAAAAGATCATTTATTAAGTGTAAGAGTTCTACATGGTAATTTCCCAAAATGGCTAGGCCTAAAGTGAGGTTATAACACAGAATATTTTTTTTTTTTCTTTTTTTTTTTGGTTTTTCGAGACAGGGTTTCTCTGTATAGCCCTGGCTGTCCTGGAACTCACTCTGTAGACCAGGCTGGCCTCGAACTCAGAAATCCACCTGCCTCTGCCTCCCAAGTGCTGGGATTAAAGGCGTGCGCCACCACCGCCCGGCTCAGAATATTTTTTTGTTGTATAATTTTATCAAATGCAGAGTAACACTCATTACCTCAACACTCCACATAGTTCTTCAAAGGTCTTTGACTCTGAGCATCAGAGGTGCCAACTTATGTGCCTCGTCTTGGAGTTGCGTCAGAAGAGCTGGGCTGGAAATGACATCTGCCTACTTCCAAGGCTACCCACTGCTATAGGATCTTTGCCAAGTCTGACCCAACCTCTGGCCTTCCTGCTGCATGACAGGGCTGGGAGGCCATCCTGACCACAGATGTAGCACCAGGCACATAGATACCCTCATGGAGATGGACAGACAGCCTGTATGTCTAGCTCCTCCTGCCTCAGACTCTGAAGGCAAGTAACAATACACCTGATTTCCTCATGGGCCCACACTGTCACTTAGCTTGTTGCTGTGGCATTCATAAACAAGTGTGTCCCAAGTAAGCACTCACCTTCTCTGTTTGGCTCAGCAGAAAATGATGGAAGTGAGGATCTGCATCTTTGACTGGCTGAAACCAGAAGACAAAGAAATCAAATGACCTGCCCTCTCTCAGTCCCTTCCTCTTGCTTAGAAGACGGACTCCCTCTTGCGACATGGCTTCTCCAACCAAGTCTCCTTTACAGCTGTCTGGAAACTTCTATTTCTGAATTAAGTCTTTTTTTTCTTTTTAAAAAACAAAAAACAACAAACAAACAAACAGTTTCCTAGAACTTACTCTGTAGAACAGGCTGGCCTCAAACTCAGAGGTATCTGCCTGCCTCTTCCTCTGTGTGTGTGTGTGTGTGTGTGTTTTTTTTTCCCTTATTTTTTAATTTCCTGAACTAGGGACAGAATCTAGGGCCTTGCCCATGGTAGGTAAGTGTTCTACCACTGAGCCCCTCCTCCAAGCCTTCTTTTCAGTTTGTTTTTGTTTTAAGAGATGCTTCCACTTTACAGTTCTGGTTGGCCTTGAACACAGAGAGAACCACCTACCTTTGCTTCTTAAATGTTGTCTTTTTTTTAACTTTTTGAGATAGTATCTAAGTTACTCAGCTGGCCTTCAACTTACTTGGTCACTTAGACAGGCCATGAACCTGTGATCCTCCTAGGAGATCCTCCTTTGCTAGGATTACATGCCTATGCTACCAGCCTAATTCTGGTCTTTCATAAACAACTGTCATTCTAGTTAAGGGAAAAATGGGCTGAAGTACAGAAAGACAGATGTTTCTGCTGGTTGAGATCAATCACTCTAGTAACTTTGTGGAATAATATTACAAAGGTCTCCTGTATTTTAGTACTAAGCATTCACCAGGCAAAAAGTTGGCCTGGCTATATAAACTGCAGCAATTCCAGGACTCTTCTACCTTCAGAGTGCTGTTCTCCTTGGGTTTGAGGCCAAACCCTTGTAGGTCTTGACTCCCTGGGGCCAATTCTGATTATAGTCGTTATGACCATAGATCTCCATAGCTGTTCATAACTATGCCTAGCACCAGGCACAGGAACAGTGAAGCCAGTGTGATGACTCCTCAGATCCCCAAGCTACTAAACATCAAGATCTGCTTTGGTGGCTACATGTCTGTAATCCCAGCACCTGCGTATCTGAGGCAGAAAGATCTTCAGTTTGAGGCCAGCATGGACTACCCTGTCACAAGACAAAATAACTTCTCTTCTTAACCCTCCCCAGAAAAAAAGAATATATATATCATCCCCCACCCCCAGGGGTGAGGGAAGCAACAAAACAGAGCATTTATGGAAGACAGGGTATTTACAATAAACAGAAAGGCAATCCTACCCTAAACAATGAGAATGATAGTGGGTTTATAATCCCACATAGGATACTAAATAGGCAAACTACCTGGAACCTCTCAGATCTAAACACCCAGTACCCTGAGGTACTTTGTTTGTTTGTTTATTTATTTATTTTTACCTCCAGACTTCTGTAGTGCTTTCCGATAAAACAAAACCAAAAAAACCAGAAAAGGGACAAAAGGGAAAGAGGCTCACACAGGATAGCCAGAAAATCTGCTATGTTCTTGTTCTGACATTGTGGCCAGTCCTACTAGCAGGAAAAGTTCTTTACCTCGCTCGCGGCTGGCTGCCATTTAAACGCAGCCATTGGTCCAGACATCATCCCCTTTACAGTGCTAGACTCAGGGATGGTGAGGTCCTGCAGGAGAAAGGCAGAGAGCATCAGCATTTTGCTTCCCCTTTTGGCCACACTGAACTAAGCTCCTGGCAAGTGCCACGGTCTAAGTGTAAATTCAAGCCAATCCCCTGGGCAAGGCTCTAAGTGGGGGAAAAAGGACAACTGCTTCCTGCAGTTTTGTAATAACAAATCCTGCTAACGCACTCGTGTCACAAGGAGGAAAGTTAGTAAGAGAGCTGCCAGGAAGTCATTGTGCCCCATTTCCTTGTACAAAGCTGGCTCTTCCTACAACTGTGATAATACCTCATACTTCATCCATCTAAGTGGGATACTAGGGTGAACGCTCACGTGCCCATAGACATTCTGTCATTCCTGTGATGAAGTTTCACCTCCCTGGTACCAGGCTGCTTCCTCTACTGCTTTGCCACCATAAAGCCACATTTCCCTTTGTCACTTGTACCAAACTGGCCACCACACCATCATCACTGTCAGCAGGCAGCTGCAAACTGAATCTCCAGCTGCCTCTCTGGGCCTATGGAGACTAGTCTCTGAAAACCAGCCTAAGTCAGACCTTATCATACCTTCCCAAAGCCAGCTCCCCACTTCTCACAGTGAAGCTGATGTTTGCTGTGGAGCCTTCAGAGAGGGCTCTAGTCAGACCCTTTACTCCACTTGCATTTCTACCCAAGTCCCAACTCTGTTCCCTTCCCATCATCAGTACTCCATTCCCCTATTTCAAGCACTCCAAACATGAACCTGTCTCAGGACGTCTGTATTACTGGGGATGGTCTTCCATCTTGTCTACTTGACTCATAGGCCCACTTTAGGGCACTATGGAAAGGTCTCCTCATCACAGAAGCTTTATTTGGCCTCTCTGTACCTTTTCCCATTTGAAGGTAATGTTGATTATAGTGACAGCAAAGGTTTCAATAGTCACCGTAGTACTAATTTACATATATGGTCTCATATAACCCCTATTACTCACAATGAAGAACAAATATTGTCTTCCTTTTACAGAAAAGAAAACTGAGGTGTAGAGAGCTCAAGTAACATTGGCCAATTTTGAGACAGATTAAAAATTCAAACTCGAGGCCTAGTGTTGGCTCATGCCTTTAATTTTTGCACTTGGGAGGCAGAGGCAGGTGGACCTCCGTTTGAGGCCAGCTTGGTCTACAGAGCAAGTTCCAGGACAGCCAGGGCTACACAGAGAAACCCTGTCTAGTCTCCAGGGAGGCAGACATAGGCAATATCTCTTTGAGTTTGAGGCCAGCCTGGTTGACATAGTTCCAAGCCAGCAAAGGTTACAAAGTAAGACCCTGTCTCAAAATATATACCAAACCAAACCAAAATCCAACCAAAAGAAAAAATTACATGAAGCAACTCAAATTACAGCAATTTAGACCCAGGGTTGGTACCATTACAAGTGTGTTCTCCTTGCCTTCCCTGTCTGTGTTTTGTCCACTCTACTCCACATTGGGAATCATGTTGGTATGCAGGTGAAGCTGAGTATGCATTACAGAAGTGAGTATCTCTCTTTCTGAGAGGGGCCACGTCTGCCTCTTAGGCTTTATCTAGATGTGGCCTGCAGTAAAGTTGCCAAAAAAGCACCTGTCTAATAGAGTCTAGTGTAATGCTGCTACAAAGACTGTTCTGCAATTACAGATACAATCTCTATCTGTGCTAACACAAAAGCCTCCAATAACATTACGACACAGCCTCTGACAACAGGCTGGTGAGTTTTAAACTGCAGCCAATGAAGCTGGAGCAGTGGAGCTCCAGAACAGAGTTTACAGCTCTTGGTCCAACTCTGGTTATTCTTCTTGGTGTGAGTGTAAAATTTTATGAGTACCACAGATCTGGCACATTTCTGTAGGGATGGTCTCAAGTTGAAGCTGTAGTTCTCAGCTTCAAAGTAAGGAAAGGAGAGCCCAGGCAAGACGTAGGAGCAGGGCTCTAAGCTAGCTCTCAAACAGAAGTCTAGACATAAATTCAGCCTTGTTTGTAGGTAAGCATTTGACACCTCTGAGCTCTAGGATGGCATTTTGAGTTATCCTCAGGGGCCAGAAGATTACACTACAACAGAATGGCAGTGACCTGGGACTCTGCAGCTAGGAGCCTGTGCTTTACTGCTTACTTCCAGCCAAATGACGATTGCTATGGCAACACACCTGCACTCTGTGAGCTACAGGATAGATAGGGTCAGCTGCACTGTGATTCCAGTGCCAGCATACTCTACCTGAAGCATTGAGCACAGATTCAGCCCAAAAACACCCAGAAAGGACCCTGCTGGGGTGGCTAAGAGGATGTTGTTCTCCTAGACTGAAACCTGGTTAAAAGCTACTACACCTGTGTTGTAGGGGTAGATTGTTTCTCATTACCAGCTTGAGGAAAGCCTTGAGATTGGAGAAGCCTCGGCAGGATCTAGGGAGGGGTAGACTGAAGACCTTCCACTTCAGTTCTCATTGCACACCCAGCTCCTATCCTTGGAAATAGCCCACAAAGGGTTTGGATCTGATGCCCACTATTCTCCAAGTCTCCCAGCAAACCTATGAGGGCTGAAGGATCAGACTAGGAAACTGAGGGAAAGGAATTAGGCCATGGTTAATCAGTTGCAGCAAGCCGTAGGTTATAGTACAAAGGCAGGACCTTTGTCCTAACCTCTCCATTGTATTTCCCTTCCAAAGGCAGTTGTTTCTGTCCAGTTGTCTGTGAGAAGCTTGCCTGAAGGCAGTACTAATTTGGAAGATCATGTAATACCTGACAGCTCCAATTTCTTCTCTACTGAAAACTGTATCTTTTGGGGCTCACTAGGCCACATCCCTTGCAAAGTCCCCTATTCACTGAGGCTGGCAGTTCCCTGAAGTTTCCTACTTCCTGAGCATGGTCATAGGGAGACTCTCGCTCTCTTCCTTCTTAGTCTTAGGACAGTGTAAAGAGACTTCTCTGATCAGAGGCCCACAAAGGCAGACCAGACTGTACCTAGCCAAAGATACTACTCATTTGGAACCCTAAGGTGTTTTAAAAATGTGAATCAGATTCAAATATTTAAACTTAGGGTACTTCACATACAATTCTAAATTTCCAGCCTCTCTCAAGGAAAACCAGACAATCTGGCAGCAGTTGGCCAGGTACCTCGTGATGGAGTATAACTGGGCCAGCCCAAAGATGCAGTGAGCTCTTTGCTCTTTCTGCAAATTCAAGGCAGCTTGAGTTGCTCAGTGCCCTGTCCCACTGGTGTCTGAACCTGCCCATCTTGCTCTGCCATCTACTATCTCATCAAGGTTTTATCCTCCCCCGTCCCATCAGCCATCTGGCTTCTGCTCATTTTATCATGGTTGCATATCTCCTACTGTGCTCTCATATTCACAGGGCACCCACTTCCTCAAATTCAAGACCTGTTAGCCAGAAGGTAAGAGACACGCTATTTCCTCCTGGTTTCATCTGGCTACACTTACAACGTCATTCGCCCTGACCACACACTTTCTTTGCAGTGTAGCCTGTGCTCTTGAGCACCCTCCACATATTTCTAAGACAAGCTCATCTAGCCTCATGGATGAGACTGGTTTTTCCCCCCTCTAAGATGGCTTCCCAAGTCTATAATTCTAGTAGTTTCTGGGTCATGCTTCAAAGGTATCACACTAAAAAAGATCTGAAGAACAGTTTAATGATAGAGTGCTTGTCTACCATGCACGAAGTTCTAGGTTCTACCCTTAGTTCCATAAACAAAGACAACAGCAAATCCCAAATCCCTCTAAAAGCCACAGAACCACTTCTCTCTTCTTTGATCATGTAGGAAGCAACACTATCTTCTAGGAGTGAAGCTTGAAGCTTCCTTACCCTTTCATCTTCACTGTTCCACATAACCATGGCAAATCGAAGGAAGGCTGCCTCTGACATACCTCTCCTTGACTCTTTAGGAAATGCTATCTCTGTGGATATACCCGTGACTTTGGCTTCAGGCCCCTTTCTCTGACCTTGTAATTACTAAGGCCCAGCTTGGCACACTGCCATCTCAACAACCAGCTTAAACAGCTTCCTAAGTACTTCCACTATCTTGAATTTACTGAATGATCCTTTGCAACCCAGCGTCAATCTATGTGTACCTCTGTTTGCCCCATGCCTCTACCTGCACAGGGATACTCATGCCAGAATCAGGCCTCATGTGGAGCGCATGCTCACCTCTACAGTGTTTTCCCTTCCTTCTTGCTAGTCTTGCCCTGGCCTGAGCAACTCAGGAGAACTCCTGCCTTCACCATCTGCTCCTATGTCTGTGCATCTTGCTCTCACTTTGGCTACAGAACATGGCGAAGATTCCACACCCACTAGGTGAGCAAGATCATATATATAAGAGCATGGCTCTACTTTACACAAAAAAAGACACTAGTCCCGGAAGCTACAGCAGTAAGACAAACCTTCTCATCCTTTGGGGGCCGACCCCGCTTCCGGGGACTTTGCTCTTGGGCTCTTTTAAGGCATTTGGAGCCTCTGTCTGCAGAGCCTGAAGTCACCCTCTTCTTTCCTTCTCCCATGTTCTTCTTCACCTTCCCTTCAGACAGGCTAAGCTTGCGTTTCTCATCACCTGAGTTTGGCCTACTTCTCTCCTCACTGGAATTACGCCGATTCTTGTCATCAGCAGAAGTGTGGGATGATGTCTGAAAGTTCAACAATAATAATGATAACCACTACAACAGCCACTACCACCACTGCCACCAACATGGGCCACATAGTTCTCTCAGCAGTTCTGTGAACTGTCTTCATTGCCACCCTGAGAAACAGGATCCTTGCTCACCTCTGTTTGTGCTGGAAAGACAGCTTAAAAAAGAGAAAATCATGTCACTTGTCTACGGCCCCAAAGATGGGAGGTGGCTGTACTCCTAAGATCTTTGCCTGTACTGTGAAGCTGAGCTACTCCTCCCAAAAACGACATGCCTCAGAAAAAGCGAGCCTCAGAAAAGTAAGCCACGGGCATAGAGCTCTGGACACAGTTGTTCTCTTGCTAGCATCTCATGGGAAAGAAGTGTGTCTGACACAAATCATCTACTTGTAACCATGCAAAACCACTGGCCTGTTGTTGGAAGGAAATGACTGCGGTCTCTCTCACCTGGTCTTTCCCTTTGGCTCTCCTGAGGAACTCTTCGACAGCATCCACAGCTTGCTGGAACCGTTTGCCCTTGTTGATCTTTATCATCTCCTCCTTGTGAGCATGATAAGGCTTTAGCTGTTCCACTTTGATCCAGGCACTAGTAGAAAACAAACACAGAGTTTCATCCATACTGCATATGCCAACACATTCCTAAGAGCTCACTAGGGGAGGATTTTAACACCATTTGTTTTAGCTGAAAACTAAAAGAGGCATAAACCTTACCAACCATCCATTTGTAACTCTTGAGCCTCAAGTACATTTTCTTGAAACAAACAGAACCATAACAGGTCAGAACCTTGCTCCAGTGAAGTCACCATATCATACACTGTATTTCCGTTCTCACCTACTAGCTTTCTATACCCAACCAACTACACACACCTGCAACTTGCTCAGTGCAAGCAAAGCCTGTAGATTGTCTGCAGGAAGGCCAAGGAGATCTGCAAGCATTACAAACCATGGCAACACTTTCACACAAGGAAACAGCTGCTGCCTGCTGCTGATCCGCACCCCACCTTCTCTTTCTTTCTCTCCCTCCCCCAGGCTTTCAATACATTGCTCTCTCTGGCCTGCTGGCACTCACCATGTAGACCAGGCACTCTTCCTATCTTTGTCTCTTGAGTGCTGGAATTACAGGTGTGAACAATCACATTTGACTTAGTCAACTATTTAAACCAGATTACAAAATCTGTCCATCAACCTAGGTTTCAGGAATGTAACCAGAATAATGAAATATAATTTTGTTCTCCAAGACAGGGTTTCTCTTTCTCTATGTAGCCCTGGCTGTCCTAGAACTTACTCTGTAGACCAAGCTGGCCTCAAACTCACAGAGTTCCACTTGCCTCTGCCTCACAAGTACTGAGATTAAAGGCATCTTAAAATAAAATTAAAAAAAAAAAAAAAAAGGCAAGGACTCCTGTATCTTTTCTTTTCCTCCCTCCCTCCCTCCTTCCCTCCCTTCCTTCCTTTCTTTTTTGTTCTTTTTTTTGGAGATAGGGTCTCACTATCACAACACTCAGGCTGGCCTCTAACTAATGGGGATTTATCTGTTTCCATTTCCTGAATAATGTAATTAAAGCTATGTCACAATACCTGGCAAGGACTCAGTGTATAGTAAACTGGCTAAACTCTACATAGCTAAGGATGACCTTCAACTCCTGATTCTTCTGCCTCCACCTCCCAAATGCTGGGATCACAGGTATGTACCACCACTCCTGGTATACATGGTGCTGGAGATTGAACTACCTATCGAGCATTCTACCGCAAACACAGTATCTAAAAGTTTGCTGTTCTTATTATAGACATTTGCAGCCACTGAGTCTACATTTGTTCTTAAATGATGGAATCCATGGCTACTAAACCATACCCACATATGTTCTGGGATGAGGACAGCATTCACAAAACGAGCTTTAAATGACATTCCTTTTGAAAGGCAAAATGAACTGTATTGTTAATTTCAACTGCCAATGTGTAACACCTTAAAGTTAAAAAAAAAAAACAGTCAGCTGCTAGTTCTGAAGTATCTGGCCTGTCATGAATCCTGAGCAAGTCTGCTACATTTGGCTTTCTGTGACTTTCCTAAATGATGCTCTGGAATCCAAGTGCAAACGAGAACATATTACAGGCTTGGTAAAGTACCAGTTAATTTATATATGTATTTACCTGTAATACTCATTGGGTCTCACAGCATAACCTTTAGAAAAAAATGGGCCAGACTAAGGATATAGAGACTGTATTACATCAATATTTGTAAAGCATCTTTCTTTAGAGAAAGTTGGAGAATATTCACTAATCATGGCCAAAGTGCTTTTAATCCACTCTTGCTTTTTCATTCTGAGTATTGTGGGAACAATTGTGAAGACGGGTCAAGAACAACAGTGGCAGCCCTGGGACACAGTTCAAGACAGCATACCAGGGCAGACATGATACCTATGGCTAAGGCAAATAACATACGGGGCAGACAGTGGTTCCTGGCACACAGTGCCGATCATATCTATCAGGGGAGAGAGGTTTTTTGGTGGCCAGCTCAACTAGAGTTTACAACCTGACATGAGAGCCACAAATCCAATCCACAGGGAAGAAGTTAAGGTACTGACCCCCTAAATGTTGGCCAGTATGTCCCTAAGGACCCACCCGAAGCTCTTCACTCTGTTTACAGAATCTGAAGGACAGAGGTGAAGGTAGTAGAGCTGCAGTACTAACTGGTGGCTCAGCTCTGAGACCACACCAGAGTCAGGGATAAAGCTCAAAGATGGTTCTCAAGATGCACACTGTCCATCCTCCAAAACTAGGTTAGATGCTCCGCAGGCAGTAATCCCATTCACTACTTTTGTCACTGTCATGCCTGCCTCCTCCCGCCAACCTGACTGACAGAAAAGGCAAAGGTGAGGAGGACTTCTATGGAATAAACACCAATAAGTCAGCCCCATTTTTTTAGGCAATGTGTTTTAAACAGATTTCTGATTTCTGCAAGAAGGAAGAACACACACAAAATTCTACTCACCTTCCAGATAGGACTTTGAAAAACTATAGTGAAATCTTCCTCAATACAATGATCTTTGAAATGTTCAAATGAACTGACGATACAAATACAACTTTGAGAGGATAAAAGCAAGAAATGTTAATCTACTCAAAAACCTGACCAAGTGACCCGCCTCACCAGAAATGCAGTCAATAAAATGCCAGCTCACTGGAGCACAGAAGGATTACCTCTCGAAAGCAAACCACACTTGAATCACTTCAGCCATCAGAACCAAATGTGCTCTGTAGTGGTCACACTGCAAAGCCCCGCCTGCTTAATGACTTGGTGCCTTTTAGCTGTAACTCCAGTAACCTCTCTAATCCTACAAGAACAGCAGTGTAGGCTAGCAGGAAACTGGTGCTCTCTAGTTACCATTAAGTGACGCCATTGTCGTACAGCCACTTTTAGTGGTAGAAGACTTGCTTGACAGTGAGTGAAAGGTGATAAAATGCTCAGCTGGGTAACTATTTTATCTTATTTTAGTTCATAAATATGGATGTTTTGTATACAGGTATGTTGGTATACTTGTGTGCCTGATACTACTCTTGGAGGCCAGAAAGTGGTGTCAGATTCCTTAGAACTGGAATTACAGAAGGTTGCAAGTATACCAGGAATTAAACTTTGGTCCTCTGGAACAGCAGCCAGCAGACTCAATCACTGACCATTTCTCCAGTCCCCTGGTTGGGTAACTCCTTAATATTTTTTAAAAAATTGTAATTAATTAATTAATGGTGGTAGAAGGAAGGTCTAGCTTGGTCTGGAATTCACAATGTAGACCAGGATAGCTTCAAATGCATAGAGATCTGCCCGCTTCTGTCACTCAAACGCTGCAATTAAAGGTGTGTACACTATCATAGCTGGCCTTAATTTAAAACAAAACAAAACAAAGACATTCTCTATGTAGCCCTGGCTTTTCTAGAACTTGGTCCACAGACCAGGATGTCCTCGAACTCAAGAGATCTGCCTGCTTTTGCATTCCAAGTGCTGGGATTAAAGGTATGTATTGCCATACTATTTTAATTTCTGGAAGCATGGGTCTCAATAGGTCAGGTTGGCTTCAAACTCCATATGTAACCGAGGATGACCATAAACTTTTGAACCTTTTATTTTCACTTCCCAAGTGCTAGGATTACGATTCTATGTGTGTATATCACACACTGACTAATATAATGACAGGAATTAAAACTAGAGCATTGGGAGGTTGGT
This sequence comes from Grammomys surdaster, assembly GCF_004785775.1. Lineage (NCBI taxonomy): Eukaryota > Metazoa > Chordata > Mammalia > Rodentia > Muridae > Grammomys > Grammomys surdaster. The sequence goes on along the minus strand of NW_021620577.1, from coordinate 2,115,384 downwards.
GAGATTGACTCAGTGGTCAAGAGCACTGACTGCTCTTCTGGAGGTCATGAGTTCAAACCCCAGCAAGCACATAGTGGCTCACAAACATCCTTAATGAGATCTGATGCCTGCATATGGGGTGTCTGAAGACAGACTGAAGCAAGCAGGGGCCTGGAGTGAGCGGTAGTCGGAGCGAGCAGGGGCTGGAGCAAGAGGTAGAAGGGAATGGGGGAAAAAACCTGAGAGCATTGTGTATGTTAAGTAAACTCTACCTACTAAGTTACATCCCTACTCTTGTAATGGCATTTTAAAGACCTTTTTTGCCAGGCGGTGGTTGCGCACACCTTTAATCCCAGCACTTGGGAGGCAGAGGCAGGCGGATTTCTGAGGTCGAGGCCAGCCTGGTCTACAGAGTGAGTTCCAGGACAGCTAGGACTATACAGAGAAACCCTGTCTTGAGAAAACAAAACAAACAAACAGAACCTTTTTTTGGGGGAGCAGGGGAAGAGTGCCTGCTAGGATGAACGCAGGGTTTGAACATGTTAGTCATGTGTTCAACCAAAAAACTGAAGACTCAGCCTTACATAGCTGTCTTTTGTTTCTTTACTTGCAATGAGCTGTAACCTATGACTTGCCTCACAACCTTTTCCTAGGACCCAGAAGCTCTACTCATTTAGCACTTTGCCATGGACTGGGAAGTCAAAAAAGTCAAGCTTTATCAAGTCTATGCCTAAAGTGTGAAGCCTTGCTTTTATGTACAGCAGAGTTAGTTACACATTGTTTGTGATAGAAAATGATGGAAAACAAACTAACTGGCAATCTGTGAGGCTACCTGTTCAGATATTTCGTTAAATGTAAAAAGCAGAAAAAGCACTATGGGTAACATGCTACAAGCTACACAAAGGAATATACAACTTCTTGATTCTGCATATTATTTCTGGGGTGATACAACCCAAGAAATGAGTCTACTTGAGCTGGGTATGTAGGAACACACCTTTACTCCCAGCAACTGAGAGGCAATGGCAGTTAGCTCTTGAGTTCCATGCCAGTTAGGGCTACACAGTGAGACCTTGTCTCAAAAACAAAAACAAAAAATTCTACTCAAACCACAAAATTTAAAATGCACAAAAATCAAAACAAACCAAAGAGAAACTAGTTAGCCAGATGATGGTGGCAGCACACACCTTTAATCCCAGAGCTCAGGAGGCAGAGGCAGGTAGATCTCTGTGAGTTCCAGGACAGCCAAAGGTCCACTGAAGAACCATCTCAATAAGCCAATGCCTCCTTTCCCCCCTGAAAGAAATTAGTTTATCTGAATGGCTGAAGGACAAAAACAAAAAATGAAATTGCTTTGTTCTTTTCAGAGTCATTAAAAAAAATTAACATCTCTATATCATGAGTCCAAAAACCAATATTAAAGGCCTTTATGTAAACTTACCTTTCCAGCTGCTCAACAGGTGCTGCCCTAGACTTTCTGGCTTATAGGCCTGATGTGAAAGGGAAACTCAGTCTGGCTGCTGCTGCTGTGAATACATCTGACATGGCCCACAGCAGGTTCCTTAGTGTCTTGCCATATTTCCTAAAAACTCTTCAAATGGAACACAGACCTGCCACTAAACCATTCTCAGATTTCCCCATTTAAATACAATTTCTATACTTTGGAGCTGCTTTCTCCTTAAGTGAAAAACCATATGACAACCTCCTACAAGTTTTTCTTTTTCCCACGGCGCCAAGCCTAATAGGATCCGAGTTACCATTTTTGTTCCCAATCACTCAAACTCTATTCATGCTTCGGAACTAGATTTCCATCTTGTCTTCCATCAGATTTCCTAGATCTGTTGTTCTCCACTGATCTCGCCCTCTTCTGCACAGAACCTCAGCTGAACTATTAAATCTTGCTCCCTTACTGAGATCCCAAAGGGTGAGGACCACAATATTCACTGTCTTAGGAATCCTTTCAGCATCTAACACTGTGGAATGTAGACTCATATCCAATATAATCAACCCCTGTTGTTGTTGTTTTTTTTAATCAGGAGAGTCTTCTTCAAGTAGTCTATGACAATAACATGTTCCTGCCTTCCTGTGGTGAGTGTGGGTAGTGGCGGTAATAGGGATAGAATCCAAGGCTTTACATATGCTAGACAAGTATTCTACCCCTGAGCTATAGTCCAGTTTCAATCATGACACTGAACAACATTCCCTCTTCACAGGCTCTGCTCTCACAACTCAGGGCAGTCTTCCTTGCAATATTGCCACCACAAAGCTGGTAAGCTGGCTTATGAAAAGAAAACGGGGGCAGGGTATAGCTAGCTGTATTGTGAAGGTCAACATACTATGTAAACTGAAACCTGGAAGAGCACTCTGACACATTAACTCCTGAATGTGTAAACAATTTGTAAGGGACTTTTTAGGAGAAAAATCACTCTTTTTTTAAACTTAAAGTAACACTTTTCTTTAAACAGTAATAAGTATAGAAACAACTGTTTAAAGAAACCAAGTTACCTAGCCAGGATCAGGCAATCATCTTGTATTGAGGAGAAAGTTAAACAGATCACTGTAAATTCAATTCAATACACATTCTTAAAGTTAAACTCTCAAAATAATGGTCCTAGATTCTTCCAGTTCAGCACACACTGGGAAATAAAGCTTTATAAGTTCAATGACATAGTAAGTTACTTTGTTTTACAAATCAGAACAGGATCAAACAAGTACTTTTATCAAATAACACTTTATTTCAACGTACCTCAGACTATACTACATGGTCATTAAAACAAAATCAGCTGGGCATGTAGCTCAGTGGTCAATAGCTTGTCTAAAATGGACAAGGCTCTGGGTTCTGTCTCCAAGGCCACAGAACATTTTTAAAAATTGATGGGGGGCTAGCCGGGCAGTGGTGGTGCACGCCTTTAATCCCAGCACTTGGGAGGCAGAGGCACACAGATTTCTGACTTCGAGACTAGCCTGGTCTACAGAGTGAGTTCCAGGACAGCCAGGACTACACAGAGAAACCCTGTCTCGAAAAAACAAAACCAAAAAAACAAAAAACCAAAAAAACCAAAAAATTGATGGGGGGGACAGGAACTTTTGATAAAGCAAAGATACAAGAAACTAATTTCAGTGTGCCTATGACATGTAGAAAGTTATGAACTCTGGTTCTTATCTGAAGGAAATTATCATTGGTTTCAGAATAATTTTTGCTAGATAAGAACACCACTTTTTATTTAAGCATAAAGCCAGAACGAGGTACCATTTTTCACACACTGCTGTAAGCTTGAACTAAGGAGCCTTAGAATATCATAAAGCAGCTTAGACTCAGAGGAACACCCAAAAGCAACACGGAGTGCCCAGGGTCTACTACTCACTGATCTTCTGTTCCAAAAAACTTCACAAAGAAGCATTTCTTTCCACGTGGTTTCTTTAAGTCCTTGGGTGGATTAACAATCTGAAGGAGAGAAAGAGAAAAGGTGTGAGGCAAACACAGCAGTCTACAGGGAGAGTAACTCCCCGTGGCTCTAATAGGCTGGAAAGACAAAGATCTGAGAAGGGACAATGCCCAAAAGCAAACTAAGGCTCTATACTTGTCCCATGGGACTCTGTTGTTGAGATATGAAGAAATATGCAAATATTCTTTAAATTCTCCATAGCCAACAGGTAGTATACTGTTCAACAGATATTCTTACTGCAATGGCTCATGGTATAGAAACATTTAAAACTAACAGCAACATCACCCCTCCCTCTATGCGATGTGATCAATGAAGAAACAGAACATTCTTTAAAATACTTTTGGTGTGGGTAGCAAGAGTTAAGACAGGAAATAGTGAAAATAAAGGACCACCGAGGCACAGGAAATACCATATTGCAACGAGTCTTCAGACATTTCCTGGATTCCTAGCGAGACTGAAAAAACAGAACATTTGGAAAGCTATGATGGACCACCTCTTGAAAAATCTGGAATGCCATCTCCTCCAGAGATGCACTGCAGCAGCACATATGGGAACCGGGGAAGAAGATTTAAACTTAGTTGGGACAAAAATACTTTTAGCTTTTCACTAACCTACATTTAGACTTCCCTCTTCTTGGAGAATCTGTTTCTTCTTCCTTAGATTTTTAGCATTCTACATTTTGATTACAACTGATTTCCAAGATAAAAAACAACAAATTTCACAAGCCATCTGACTGAAGTGATTGCCTCATATTAAACATTCTGGTTTATGATATAACTTTCAAAACCAACTGATAACTAGAGGCAAAACACTAAGTTTTATCGGAATGAGCCCATTTTAAGTCAGTGTTAGAGAATGAAGGAAATTCAACACATCATCCCACTCCCTTAATTTCAGCTCTCTTCTTTTAAAAGTAGCAATGTACTCACCTTTCCCGGCCAGGGAGGATACCTGCCCAGTTTTCCCCTAGAGAAAATAATACAAACAGTCAGAACTTGCCCTGGAAAAGCCAGTCCATCTCCTTCAGCCCACTCAACAAGCAATTCATGCTTCTAACTCTAGGCTGGCATTTTCAAGGGCCAGAACAAAAGCAGGCAAACCAGAGCTCTTAATGGGCCTTCCACAGCTAGGCTGAGGGTCCTCACACATGAATACAGAATATATATATATATGCCTGAGATCTGTGTACTTTTCCCTTGAGAAGGAATATAAAATAACAAAACCATTAGGAGTCACTGGTCTGGTACCTCCCAGTGACAGTGCTGGAAACTTCTCTCTGTAAACACAGACTTTCCCTAAGACTGGTTTAATTCACCCTATGATCGGCTTTCCTTTGACAATGATCATGGAAACCTTCCTCTAGGTCGGAAAACTACGCAGTTCCAAGGAGACAATGGTCCTCTTGGTTCTGGCTGTTGTAGGGGACACAAGGAACAGAATGAGAGACACTGGTCACCGCCTAGTCATCATTTGCAAAGGAGAAGTCCCCCTCCCCTTGGTTTCTTCACGGGGCAGCGCCGGGTAGTCGGATTTCGCCACCTGGAACCAAGCCTCGAGCCCACGTCTGTCCCAACCGAACGCGGGTATTGACGGCTCTGTCTCTCGCAAGGTATCCTCTCCTGCTTTGAGAAGCGCTCTGGAGAGACCCTGGGACTCTACGCCACACCAGACTTCTCTGCAATGACAGACGGAGCCCGGGTTCTAGAGCTGTAACCCTTCCCTAGGATGGCCTCGGGGTTCAGAGCAGGGACCGCTGCGGCCCCTCTCGGCCTCGGTCCCCCGGGGACCGGACAGCCTCTTCCGCTCAAGCGTCGTTCACACCGCGGCGGCACCTCCTCTTTCCCTTTTTTCTTGTCCGGAGCGCATAATAAAACCACTCCTGGGCCAGTTGCCAACCCTGCGACCAGGAAAAGCAGCTTCGCGCCGTCTTTCGTTCAGCGCTGGACGCCAGGACTCACCACACCAAGTCGCCGAGCCGCAGACTCACAGCCGCCATCTTACCACCCAACCACCGCCGCCGCACGGGCAGCCGGGAACTTCAGGTCGCCGCGGCACCGCCCATTGGAGTTGGCCGGACCACGTGACGGGTGCTTGCTGTCATCCGCCAAGCGGATGCGCTGACGTCACCGCGCCGCGGTCGTTCATTGGACTGCTTGGAGGCACGTGACTTGAGCGCCGCGCTCTCAGCGCGTCGAAGCCCAGAGGCTCCAAGCTCCTGCCCCCCCAACCCCCTCCGGCCCGTGACAACGAAGCATCCGCGGTCCAAAGCAGCGGCGGCGGAGGCGGCGCGGCCGGACTAGCGGGAAAGGGAGCCGACTGTGCTACCCGCTCGCTTCCGGGACTCTAGACTCATCTCCAGTCTTCCTCTGTGGTTCCGTTACGGCCGTTAGGCAGGCGCGGGCCCCGGGCCGTTCCCGAGCCTGAGGTGCCGGGCGGATGGTTGTTGGAGTCCCGGTGCTGCCCTGACTGACCCTGGCGCGGCCTGGAAGCCAGTCTTGGTCCAAGCCCGGGGCCGAAGAGGCCCTGGTTGCCCGCGAGCCCGCGCTCGGGGCGGGAGCTCCAGACTGCTGAGGAGCGCCCAGCTCCACAGTCGGCTTCCGGAGCGGCGTCCCCGCCAAGCGTCCTCGGCGTCGCCCGACTTGTTTTCTTGGACGTGGACTTGGCATATCTCGGCTCCCCCCGCTGGCTGACGAGAGAAAGCGGCAGTTTGTCGAGAGGCTTCCTTCCCGCGGGGCTGGGGACCCGGCCATGGGCCGCGGCGCGGGCCCTCCGCGCGCCCGCCTGCAGCGCTCGGGAGCGGGCCGCTGAGCCGCGCCGCAGACCGGGGGTCCCGGGCCGGCATGAGGACCGCCAGGGGGGGACGTCTGCGGCCCGCGTCGGCTCTGGGGACAACGGTGTGCGCCGCGGTCTGGTCCAGCCTCCCGCGTTAGCCTTCGTAAGTAGTGTGACACTTTGCAAGAAGTTTTGACAGCTGGAAGACAGATGACAGCGTAGAGGGAACCGGTACCTGCCGAGGGGCAGGGCGGCTGCCCTAACTTCCGCAGACCGGGTTGAAGCCTGACTGAGCAAGAAAGTCTCCCTCCCCAGAAAAGACAGCAGGGAGTCAAGGGTGGACTTAACTTACAGCTGTACTTTCTTAAGTCGACGCCTGCTCGGAAGGCGACGGGTTCACGCCCCTTTCCCCAAAGCAGTGTCCTTGTAGAGACTGGTTGTAAATTGCTCTGGGAGATGGTGGGGTGGAGAAGCTGGGTGGTTGCCTCGGATTGGCCCCAGCTTGTTTTTTCATTGGAAGAAGTACCACAGATTAGTTGCAAGGACTATCATTTACACTGTGTGTTAATTAAACACAACTGACCATCTAAAGTCTATTTAAATTTCATAAAATTTAACAAGTGTTTTTAGTTTAGAAATTAAGAGTTTTCGAGGAATTAATATTGTAATGACTTGTCTTTAAGTGTAAATATTTACAACTAGATTTAGAAGCAATCCCAGTAAAGTCAGGAATAGAACAAAGGATACATTGTCTAATGTCCTGGAAATACTAGTTAATGAAATAAGACAGGAAACAAAAATAAATGTAAAAAAAAAAGTCATTTTTGTAGATAATAAAACTTTGCATTTTACAATAAAAAGGGAAAAGCCATTAAATAGAGAAAGAAATTAATAAAAAGAATTAACATACAAGTTTTTCTGTTTTATCGGTAGTCAGTTCAAAAGTAAAATGGTTAAAAAGAATGTATTTATGGTAACAAAAACATAAAATAGTCCCTAGGAATACCTGGAAATAGGCTTTTACATAATATGCTTTTTTTTGTTGTTTTGTTTTTCAAGACAGAATTTCTCTGTGTAGCCCTGGCTGTCTTGGAGCGCCTTGTGAATCATGCTGGTTTTGATCTGAGTGCTGGGATTAAAGATCTGCCCACCACCAACCCATAATCCCATAATCTCCTTTTTAAAAAGAAGAATTTTTCCTGTGTGGCATACTAATATTCAACTCATTCCAAGTACTTAAAACCTATTCTGTGGTTTTTTTCTTTTTTGTATTTTATTTGGAGACAGAGTCTTATGCAATCCAAGCTGGCCTCTAACTCCTTGTATGTCCGAGAGTAACTTTAAACTTACGATCTTCCTGCCTCTACCTCTACAGTGCTTCTATTACAGGTGTATGTTACTATTCCCGTTTTAATTTAATCTCAGTGTGGGGATTGAACCCAGGGCCTCCAGTGTTCAAGGAAAACACTTTGCTGAGCTACATCCCCAGCCCATTCTTAGCTATTTTTAAGACTTGTAAATTTTCACTAGTGTTTTATTTACAAATTTAAGAATTTATATGACAAAAATTATGTGAGGATCCGCAAGATGGCTCAATAGGTAAGGGTGTCTGCCTCCAAGCCTGAAGACCTATGTTCAGTCTCTGGAGCCCACATGATGAAATGAAAGAACCAACTCTTGTAAGTTCTCTCTCTCTCTCACACACACACACACACACTCACAAATGCATGTGTAAATAAAAATTACTTAATCTTGAACAAAGCTTAGAGACAGCACCAGGTTAAACAGATTAAATTTTCTTAAACAATCAACTCTCAAGTTAATTAAATTCTCTAACATTTTAAACTGCATTTAGATTTTTCTTAATTCTCAGATACTTCTTTCTTTGTTTGTTTCATATTTCTTTTGTTTGTTTGTTTGTTGTTTTGTTTTGTTTGTTTGAGACAGGGTTGTTTTTCTGTATATCACTGGCTGTTCTGGAACTCTGTATAGACCAGGCTGGCTTCAAACTCATGGAGATCCACCTGCCTCTGCCTCCCAAGTGCTACATGCTGTACTTTCTCCCAACTACTTCATATTTCTATAGAGGTAAACCTGTAAACTTTATAGGGAGCTTTTTCCAAGATCATAAACAACTCATAAATTAATTGTATAAATACAATTTACGTTCTTTTATGGGCTTTACAACTTACATTTTCTTAAGCATTTGGAATTAAATGTGTAAGTTTAACATGGCCTTTAACATATATTATTGTCTTAAATGTTTCAAATGCCCTAGTTCATGAACATGATCATAAAACTTGACTAAAACCTGACTTCTAAGAGTTAATAGGTGGACTTACTTTATCCTCTAGTCCTATGGGCTAAGGCTTGCATAGACTTTTGTAGCTGACAGGAACATTGTTACTGGCTATGTGGATTGGTACTGTGTTTTCTAAAACCATGGACTGAAATGAAGCTACATTTTTAAAATTTTGTTAGACAAAAAGACACTTGGATCTGGTTGCCAATTCCTTCATCTAATTGAGTGATCCAGTTCCTATAGTAAGATTGTGCCTCCTCTCTCAGTGAGAGCTAGAAGCCTTTAATTCTCAATCCAGGTGTATTTTCCCAGCCAGGGGAGTTTCCAGCAGTGTTCTGAGTGGGACCCTTGGAGCTTCATGCAGTGTGCTGTGTAGAGTATCCTAGTGTGTGTCGATAAACTCTGCACGGGGCATCTATTTTACTAGTTATGTCTTTGCTCTCTGATTAGAATCTTTTTTTTTTTTTTTCTTTCTTCAAGACAGGGTTTCTCTATGTAGTCCTGGCTGCAGGACGTCTGCCTCTACCCTCTGAGTGGTAGGATTAAAAGTGTGCACCATCACTTCTTGGCTAGAATGATTTTTTTAACTCATTTGTATATTTTTAACTCCCTTATACGGTCTTGCATCACTTTTTTATGATAATAACAAAATGAATGGATATCGAATATATGCTAGTATATCTACATATATGTAGAAATA
>NW_021620577.1:2061998-2106178 GCF_004785775.1 Grammomys surdaster | reverse complement strand
CTGAAATAGGCTAAAATCCAATTATTTTAAAAAAGATAATTGAAGATACTAAGAGTTTCCAAGACAATTCAGTATTGGATAAATAATCTCTCAAGTACTTGATTCATGTAACACAGCTTTTAGACATGGACCATACATATATGAGGTCTGCTTTGTAATTGGTACTGGGAAGAACCAAGTTAGAGCCTGTTCTCACAGCATAGAGCCCAGTAAGTTCACCATGAGTTAGAGTTGAAAGTGAAAACTCTTTAATAGACTGGGTGATTTCTTCCATGTGATCTGTTTATAAAGGGCTTTCTAGACACAAAAGAAATAAGTCACATGCAACAAAACCCAAGTTTTGACTGCATTAATACATAGGCTTTTGACTTATATGGTGTTAGGTGATTTGTAAAGTAGGAAAAAAAATATGTTTAAGACTATTTGCTTAAATAAGTTAAAGCAATTTATAATTTATCAATGGATTCTTTTTGACAATGAAAATTTTTAACTGAATAACTGACAAGGAAATGCCTATTTTTGTTATTTTGAAAATGTTTATCTTTGCTATTTTGGTTTGACCTGGGCCTTCTTTTCAATGTTAACAGAAACCATGCAGTGACACCTGCTAAGACTTGTTGGTAGCCATGTCGGAGCCCCACAGGGTCCAGTTCACCTCTCTCCCAGGTTCTTTGAATCCTGCATTTTTGAAGAAATCCAGGAAAGAGGAGGTTGGAGGAACAGAACAGCATCAAGACTGTGAGCCAGCTGCAGCAGCTGTTCGGATTACACTCACTCTCTTTGAACCAGATCACAAACGCTGTCCAGAGTTCTTCTACCCAGAGCTGGTGAAGAACATCCGAGGGAAGGTGAAAGGCCTTCATCCTGGAGACAAGGTACATTCTGGTTGCTCTGTAGACCTAACATGAAGCTACCAATATGTTCACATGGACCTTTATATTAGGGAAGTGAGGCTACTCTAGGCCTCAGCTGCCCCAGGTTCATTTCACTCACCTAGAGTGAGCAAGCACTGGGTGAGAAGGAAGAAAATTCTTTTAGGAATCCTCCTGACTAATGCTAGAGAAAAATATATGGCATATTAAAGGCTAGTTTGAATTATGGCTAACAATATAAATTAAAAAAAAGCACCTTTTTGTGCTAATATTTTTATATTACTCACATGGGATCCTTTTTTTGATGGTTGCAGTGTTGCATGCTTTCCTTTGACCACTCTGGTAGGACGGACAGGAAGATACCCACACTGCTCATCATTTCTGGACAGCAGTGTCTTGAGTAGTTTTTGGTTTTGGATGTGTAGAAATTTGCTTTTGCTTGCTTGCTTGCCTGCCTGCCTTCTTCCTATGTCAAAATTGGCTTTGTGAGCTTCAGGCTGTTTGAAAATCAGTTTGGTTTCTTCAAATGATTTTTAACTGATGTTTTCTTCTTCTTTTCTTTTAAATTTTTAAACATTTATTATGGAGAGAGAAAGGAGAGAGAGAGCGAGAATGTGTGCGTGCATGCACGTGCACACACACATGTGTAACTTGTAGGAGTCAGAGCTCTCCTTCTCTCAGGTAGGACCTGGGAATGGAACTCAGGGTATCAGAATTGATAGCAAGTGCCAAGAATCTCATTCTGCCCAGGTTGACCTCTCACCAACCCTGATGTATTTCTTTTCTTGGCATATTTGTTTTACTTTTCTAGTATGGAACTTTCAAACATGCATACTTTCAAATATGCGTAGATTACCAAGTATGGGTAATATCTATTACCCATCTTCAACTGTTACAGCATTGGTCAGTCATTAACTTTTTAAAGAAGTGTTTATGTTTTTATATATTTTCAAGAGAGTGAGTGTCTTTCTCTTCTGTTGCTGTGATAAATGTAGAAATCAAAAGCAAGTTGGGGAGGAGGAAAGGGTTATTTCAGCTTCCAGCCTACTGCTATCATGAAGGGAAGTTGAGGCAGGGACAAAAGCAGGAGCTGTGGAGAGTGTTGCCTATTGGCTTGGTTCTCAGTTACCTTCTTGTACAGCCCAGGGCCACTTGTCCAGGGGTCTCACCACCTAGAGTGGGCTATTCCTATATCAATCATACCAAGAACTATTCCCACAGACTTGTCTACAGGCCAGTCTGAAAGTTGCATTTTTTTTCTGTTGAAGTCCCTCTTCTAAGATGACTCTAGCTTGTGTCAAGCTGGAAAACAAAACAAACAAACAAAAAGCCAAGTAAACACAATCTTACTATGTAGCCCAGGTTGACCTTGAACTTAAACTTACGATCTTCCTGTGGCAGACACCTAAATGCTGGGTTTATATATTTACACCACTATATCCATCTAAAAAAATCTAAACAATTTTTTTAGTTGTATCATACATACAATTTAAAAAAGTACATAATGATAAAATTTGTAGATTTTTCATATACTTAGCATTGCCATGCAACCTGCACATTGCTCATAAAACACATTTACCAGGATAGTAGAAACATTTCTACTTGTCTCAAACACTGTTCCCCTTCCTCACAGGGAACTGCTGTCAATCAAGACCAGTTTTCTATTTCTTTGTGCTTGTATGTATATATAGTATGTATGTTATATGAATAAGCTAGATGAAGAGCATTTTAAACATCTACTGTATGTTAGTATGCTGGTAGGCTTGAAAGAGAAGATGAGTAGGACCATGCTTGTGGCAGTTTGGTCTCTAGTGGCTTTTAGCAGAACAGGGATGAGGCCAGCACCTGGCTCACAGAAGGGTGGGATGAGATAATGTTGGTAAGTCTCTAGCATGGTGTCTTGGTGCCAAGTACTCACCCAGCTTGATCGATTTTGAGAATGTATGGAGGAAGCATGTCTAGTTACGAAGGATTCCTCACTTGAATATAAATGTGTAGGGTTATATTTTGTTATATTTGAGGTAGGGTCTCATGTAGCCTAGACTGGCCTCTTAATTACCATATAGCAATATGCTTTTGAATTCCCGATCCTCCTGCCTCCACCCCCTCCTGCCCCCCAGTGCTGAGATGAAGGTGTATGTCACCACTTGACTAAAATGTGTTTTGTTTATCCTTTAAACTTTATTTTTTGAGTCTTTTTTCTACATGTATGTATATTCACTGCATATGTATGTACCTGTAGAAACTAGGTGTTAGATCCCCGGGAACTGGAGTTAGAGATGATGGTGAGCCATCATGTGGGTGCTGGGAATTGAACTCAGGTTTCCTGCAAGAACAGCCAACATGTTCTCAAGTACTGAGCCATCTCTCCTGCTCCATTATTTGCTTTTATGTGTATTTGCTTATGTGTATGTTGTCTGTATGTATCTGTACCACATGTGTTACCTGTAGAATCCAGAAGAGGGAATTAGATCATCTGGAGTTACAGATGGTTTGGCTGCTATGTGGGTGCAGGAAGGGAAGCTCTCCAGATGCTTGTAACTGCTGAGCTGTCTCTCCAGCCCAAACTGTGTTTGTTATCTTGATTGATAATCTTACAGGCAGAATGAAGTCAGTACATCTATTTCAAGGGTCATCATGTTGTATAAGGGCCAGTAAACAGGATGAGAAAGATAATTTAAAATCTGTTCACAATTCCTAGTACGGATAGGGTCCTCATTCTTAAGAGAAAGACACATTAGTAGGAGTTAATGTATTTATTTATGGGCTCATACTAAATGGATAAAACAATTGAAATTAGATCTCCAGTGCTCTGACTTACCTTGTTGTTTTATTTTTGGAAGCTGAGGAAGAGAAGTTCCATATTACTTTGAATATTACAGAAAAATGTATGGAATGTACGCAGAAAAATTTGGATCAAGTTTCAAGGGAATCATTACTTTTCAGTTTTACAAGTTCTGAGTGGATCTGTCTTGTAGTGTTAAGAGTACAGAAATGTGTGAGGTCCTGGGCACCTACTCCTAGTATAATCTGATACATTTATGTATTCATTTAACACATTCTTTACAATGTGAAGTGCTACTGCACAGGGAGGACCATATAAAAGTGGGAAAGACTGTCCCTGCCTCAGAGGATTTTACAGTCTTATAGGTATTTTTAAAAAATTCCAGGAGCACAGGTAGCAGAAGTTACAATATGTTGAGGTTTAAGCCCCAGAGGCCCTTGGCTGAGCTCAATAATGGCTAGCATGGTGTGTTTGGTCAGAACTGAGTCTTCGGTTCTGGAATTGAAAAGATGTGTTGGCTGGGTTTTGAGGAATTCTTGTTAAATTGAGTAGTGCTCAAAAATGCCCTTTTTGTTTGTTTGTTTGTTTTTTTGAGTTAGAGTTTTCTGTATAACAGTAGTGGACCAGACTGGCTTTTAATTCACAGAGATCTACCTGCCTCTGCCTTTCAAGTGCTAGGATTAAAAGTGTAACCACCACCCATCCAAAAATGGAATTTCTAAGTTATTTTAGCCATTTAAGTTGTATGTGATCATTATAGAAACAGAAGATACAAATAAGCAGCACATGTTTTTTTTTACAAAGCCCATGTAGGTTTGGAGAGACAGCTTAGTTGTTAAGAGCACTGTTCTTTTAATAGGACCCAGGTTCCACTTCCGGAACCCATACCGCGGCTCCCATCCATTTGTAATTCTAGTTCCAGCGGATCTGATGTCCTTTTCTGACTTCTTTGGGCACCATGCATGCACATACCGCACATATAAACATGCAGGCAAAAACATATAAAAGCCACTCATTTATTATAAATGTTTGTACTTTGTATGTGCCATAGTATTCCAGTATGCATATACACTATAAGTCATGTAAATCATTTTGAGTGGGTGGGTTTTATTAGACTGGAAAGTAGAATAAAGGAAGTTTTTTTCTTTTTATTTGTTTGAGATTGGAAATCAAGCAATACTATGTAGTCTGGGCTGGCCTTTGACTCTTTTTTTTCTTTTTTTTTTGTGCATTGGTATTTTGCTTGCATATATATTTGGGTAAGGGTGTCAGATCTGGGAGTTACAGACAGTTATGGACTACCATGTGGGTGCCAGGAATTGAACCCTGATTCTCTGAAAGAACAAACATTCAGTGCTTTTAACTGCTGGGTCATCTCTCCAGCCCTAGAACATTATTCTTTTGCTTCTGTTTTCCAAGTGTTGAGATTACAGGAATGTACCTTCATGCTTGGCTTGGATATGTCTGTTTTGAAGCAAGCATCTATTTTTCAGTATTTTATGTGCACTCTGAAGCCTTAGCATATATATATTATAATTACTATTAATATTAAAATCCCTTGCCCGAGAACATGGAAAATTTATTTGATTAAAAACGTAGGAGTTGGGGGCTGAAAAGATGGCTCAGTGGTTAAGAGCACTGACTGGCCTTCTAGAAGTCCTGAGTTCAATTCTCAGCAATCACATGGTGGCTCACAACCATCAACCATCTATAATGGGATCTGATGCCCTCTTCTAGTATGTCTGAAGATAGCTACAGTGTAAGTAAATAAAATATAAATAATATAATTTTTTAAAAAGTAATTAAATAAATAAAAGAAATGTAAATAAATTAATTTTTTTAAACTACATGAGTAAACTTATGGAATAAAAGCAAACTTTAGATTACATGAAAGTATTAGGAATGATTATTGAGGTTGGCAGAGAAAAGAGTCATGACAGAGGACCCTTGAAGGTTTGTTTCCAAGGGTAAGGATTCTGTTAATCAATGTTTGACTTGAGAAGCACTATTAAATAATAATAATAATAGTAATAATAGTAACTATAATTATAATATAACAATAACTACTAACTATTATTATTTTATGTTTTTTGGTTCCTCTTTCCTTTTCATCAGTGCCTGTGCTTTCTAGACAACCATTCTACCAGTAGAGTAAGTTCTTAAACCCCTCATACCGTTTTTCTAAAGCCAGAATGGCTGTCAAAAGCTTGTACTACATTTTGTGGGGTCTTAAACATTTTTTTTCTTTAAATATGTATCACTTCATGAATTTGCATGTCATCATTGCAACAGGGGCCTCCTTAATCTTCTCTGTATCATTCCAGTTTTAATAGATATGCTGCCAAAGAGAGTACAGTTTTTAACTTAAAAAACTTTATCTATTTAATGTGTATGGGTATTTGGCCTGCGTATGTATCTGTACTACATGCATGCAGTACTATCAGGCCAGAAGAAGGTCTCAGATTTCCTGAGACTGGAGTTGGACATGGCTATGAACTGCCATGTGGATGCTGGGAATTGAATACAAGTCCTTTAAATAAAGGGATGTTGGTATTCTTAAGCCCTGAGCCATCATTTTTAACTTTTTTGAACCTTGACTATCCTAGAAGTTTCTTGGTGCCTTTGGACCTTTCTTAAAATGTTTTCAAGTGCCTACAATAAGAATTACAGAATCAACTGTATTGAACATAGTTCTCTGGACATTGAGTATCTTTAGTAAAGACCCTTTGCTATATTTGAAGCCCCAGTGTTAGGTCATTGTAGATATTTGATCAGGTTTTCTTGAATCGTATTCTCCCTCCGCTTTCTCTCTTTAATGTATGGTTTTGGAGTTGATCATGCAAGGACTATAACACTAAACTAGGCCATTATTACCCCTTTTTTTCTTTCTGTCTTTTTTTCTAGAACAAATTTATAGACTTATTTTTTTTAATATTTCTATATGAATGCTCTGCCTATATGTATGTCTGATGCCAGAAAAAGGTGTCAGATCCCAGCATAGGTGGTTGGTTGCTGGGAGTTGAACTGAGGACCTTTGGAAGAATTGTCCATGCTCTTAACCACTGAGCCATCTCTCCCCACCCCATTTTTTTTTTCTTGTTAAGACAAGCTTTTGATGCATTGTTTAGGCTACCTTTGACCTCACTCTGTAGTCAGGTCTGGTTTTGAAATTGAGATCATTGTGCCTCGGCCTTTCTAGTAGCTAGGATTGCCATCAATAGATACACTTGGTGAAATTCTGTTTTTTAAACAGTAAAACATGGTATTTTATCTTGCTATTTCTAAATAATAGTTTTTATTACATAGTTTATAAGTGTTGGGTAGTCATTGAAGGTTCTTTAACTAGGACTATGGCATTTTGTGTGTGTGTATTTTATTTTTTGTGGAATGATCTCTTTTCAGAAAAAAGATGTCTTGGATCCTTTCAATGATGAAGAAAAAGAAAGGCATAAGGTGGAGGCCCTTGCACGGAAATTTGAAGAAAAATATGTAAGATTTCTGTGTTGGGCAAGACAACAACCTCATTAGTGAGAACAGTCTCCAGGCATTTTCATGTTCATTTAGTGGATAGTCAGAAGTGATCTGGAAATAGATGTAGTATTCATAGGAAACAGAATGCACTTATTAAACCAATGCATTAAGGTGCAGAACTCTAACGTGGCAGGAACTATGTGTGAATTAAATGGGTAAATAAATAAGGCCTTAGAGGATCTGTTTTGTTATAGAGCAAAAGAATCTATTTTGTTTTTCTTTCTTAGGTCATTTATGCAAATTAAATCTGCCCTATTTCAGAGATCTTTAGGGGAGGGGTTAGAGTATGTATGTGTGTGAGAGAAAGAGAAGAGACACAGAGAGACAGGTTGGGGGATAGTATGTGTTTTCATTGCTTTACAACTTAATCACTAGCTCAAGGCAGCATTTAATTGTACTTACCAAAAAACCATGTGATACCTTGCTTTTAAATTTCAGGGTGGAAAGAAACGTAGGAAAGACCGAGTACAGGATTTGATTGACATGGGATATGGCTATGATGAATCTGATTCTTTCATTGATAACTCTGAGGCGGTGAGTACTTAGTAATATGATACTGTATGATACCGACAGTGGGGAAGTGGGGTTGTGGCATCTCAGTATGTCCTCTTTGCACAAGCAACACTGAACTTAAGAGGAAGAGACCTCCTGAACCCAGAACTTGGTTTTTTTTATTTGAAAATCATGACCTTTTCTTTCCAAAACATCTAGTAGCTTGCACACTAGTGATTGAAGAGAGAATGTCTTAGCATGGTGTCTGAAGAGTGATAGGAAATCCCAGTTGCATCTCTTAAGATGAGCTTTGTACCTTGGACCGTAGAGTCAGAAGTGGTTGCTGATGGTATGTTTTCTTTCTTTAGTATGATGAACTTGTTCCTGCTTCTTTGACTACAAAGTATGGAGGATTTTACATCAACTCAGGAACCTTGCAGTTTAGACAAGCTTCAGAATCTGAGGATGACTTCATTAAAGAAAAGAAGAAAAAATCTCCAAAGGTTAGGATAGTCTTTCTTTTGGACTTTAGAAGTATTTTTTTGATGTGACTCTCTGAAATTAGTAGGTTACTCTAGAACATGTAGTCTCTTAGGATGGCTCAGGAGACTGGTGGACAGGTACATGATGTAAACATGGGGATGCTGGTCAGGCCTTAGTCATTTCATCCATGTCTCAAGATGATCCATCAGGGTCATGTTTCCAAATATGTCTCAAGGAGGGCTAGGAACTCACTCTTCCTGGCTTTTCCACTGTGGACTTGGAGAGGACTTTAGTTCTGGGGCTGTCACCCATTACAAACTGGTCAGCTTTAGTTTGAGTGTATTTCAAGGCTTGCCTACTACTGGCTATTACTTAAAATGAGATGGTTCACTTACAACCAATTCTAGAACAGCCACCAGGGCCTTCACTTGGATGTTTGCAGCAAACACTGTTGGAATGCTGTGGGTTCTTGACCCAGAGACTGCTTTGAGAAACAGCTTTTTGTTCATGAAGGAAATGAGATAGGTCTAAAGATATACCCCACACAGAGCAAAGCCAGTGCAGAATCTAGTGTACTTGCTCTCTGACCCAGGGAATTGTGTAACTGCCTTGTCTTTAATTCTTAGAAGCGGAAGTTGAAGGAAGGTGGTGAAAAGATAAAAAAGAAGAAGAAAGATGACACTTACGACAAGGAGAAGAGATCGAAAAAATCCAAGTTTTCCAAAGCCGGGTGAGAGGCAGCAGCTTTTCACTGGGAAAAATTCTGGCCCATGAGGGCACATGAGGGCCCTGGGATACCTGGGAACTGGCTTTCCCTCCCTCTCCTCTCCAGCTTCGAAAGGGACTATAGGGCCTGACCCTCCTCTCCTCTTCCTTCTGATAGGGCTGTTCTGGGCAAGTCAGCCATTCTCACCTCTGTGTGTTGGATAGCCTGTGTGCCTGTGTTCCGTTGTCAGTCTCAGCAGCGATCTCTGTCACCATGTGATTGCTGATGTTCCTTGTTCTCTTGGCACTCCTCTCTGCCCCAATTCTTCTGTCTTTATTTTCTTTTGTCTTCTCTGGTCATGATTCCTCCTTACCCAGTCAACCCAGCTGCCTTCAAGTCACTGCTGTTCTTTGCTTCTCATGAATTCTTTCTTAAAATAGTTTTCCTTCCCCCCCCCCATTTTTTGCAAACTTTTATTTCATCCTGGTAGTGATTCTTAAAAACACACTGGATATTTAGCACTATATGACACGAATTGCTAATCTGTATTCATGCTCAAGCTTTGGTCCATCAAGAACAAGTTCTCTATGCCAAAAGGATGGAGGCATGATAACAGAGTGGACTGACAAAACAAAGACTGTTATGGAGAGGAGACCCTTCCCTGGGAGGAGGGATGCAGGCTACTGAGTTTTTCATGGAAAGTCCTACAACCTGAGTAACCAGTTTCCCTCTTGCTTACAGCTTCACAGCCCTCAATGCCAGTAAGGAGAAAAAGAAGAAGAAGTATTCTGGGTCATTAAGTGTTAGAGAAATGCTCAAGAAATTTCAGAAGGAGAAAGAGGCTCAGAAAAAGAGGGAGGAGGAACATAAGCCTGTAGCTGTGTCATCAATAGAAGCCCAGGGCCTGAGGGAACTAGAGGGCACTTCTGACCCATTGCTCTCACTCTTTGGCTCTACTTCTGACAATGACTTGCTCCAAGCTGCCACTGCCATGGACTCCCTGACGGATTTGGACTTGGAGCAGCTGCTCAGTGAGTCTCCAGAAGGAAGCCCTTTCCGAGATATGGATGATGGAAGTGATTCCCTTGGGGTGGGATTGGATCAGGAATTCAGGCAGCCCTCTTCCTTCCCTGAAGGCCTGCCAACACCCCTGGAGAAGCGTGTTAAGGAGCTGGCTCAGGTATGGTGACATAATATGGCAGGGCTTTCCTGGAAGCCATTTCAGTAGATAGGTATTAGCTCTGCACCTCTTGAGGCTTGATGCACAAGAAATCCTTTGTGAAAGTGTAAGCCTTTCCCAAGTTCTCATTTCATTGCAAGTAGGAAACATTGTAAGCTTTACTGACTAGGATTTAGTTTTTCACCTTTTTTTTTTTTTTTTGATTCCTCCATGTCTGGAAATTTTACTTTGGGGAAATTTTTCTCTTATTCTATTTTCTGCCAATTTTTTTGTCTCAACTCCCCTTTGCGTTTGATGACCAGCCCTGATGTTGACAGCAGGCAGCTGAGGTAAAATGTCATCTTTGAATTCTTCTAAGGATTTTGAAACTTCACTGGTTTGTACACACATGTAGAGCAAGCACATGCTTAGCTGTTATTGGGTTTTACCTGCTCCCTTGTGGTGACATAATCAGTGTTGAGGTGTACCTCCTTGGTGCCGAGTGGAAGCTTAGTTTGAGACCTCTTCCTGTCCCAGAAAGTAGCAAGCACTCTTTAGCATGGGATAGCCATGCTGCTGTTTCCCTCCAGGATTTGGAGATGATCCCTGAGTCCTAAGAACTGTCTATTCACTGATTTACCTCTAACTGTGATCTAACTGTGGATCATTTGTTTTGACACCATTGCCTTGGTTAAAGTAACATTTCCCTGTAGACACTGGTTTGGACTGTAGCTCCAGGAGTGTTTGTGTTCAAAAGCTGTATGTTTTGAACTAGTGATTCTTATAGCATTTTCAGAATCACAACTGTGACTGCTTCATGTTTTAGGACAGTGTAAAACATCAGCTTCAGTATAAATGTTTTGTTTTCTCACCTAGAGAAGATATTTAAACATAATATACAAAGCAAACAAAACATCTTATTCACAGCTATAGTTTCTCCTTGTTAGCTTATGTGTGGTATATCTAAGTGTTCTTAAATGTAATGCTTTAATGAACTGTGCCATGTCAGGGACTCAGTTATCTGAATACGACATTGAAGGGAGAGGAGTTGAATCTGCACTTGGCATGCTTGAGCATATCGTCTTGTTGCTCAGAATTTATGTTTAAAAATTCTTTCTTGTTCTTCTCAATGCTTTGATTTGTAAGCACATTGTTTTGTAGTCTCTCAAAGCCTTGTTAACTGAGTTAAGTGAGACCAAGTGATAGTGGACCATTGTCTAACAGAAAAGTCAAAATAAAACTCCTGGTTGTGTGCTCACTCCCACAGTAGATTGTGATCAGAGTAGTAACCTATTATTTGACCTTTTTGGGAAAAGATATAGTGAGAATGAAGTGCCACAGCCTGAAACAGTGTTGAACTGTGGTACAAGAACGCTCTCTGGGTAGACATGCTATCTGGTAAGTTGTCTCTCCTGAATAATGGCTTCTTTACAGCTTGCATTACAGATTGTGCTGCACCTGGAGCCCTTCATATGTGTGCATGGGTATCTGAGTACCTGGTCCTTTGTGATAATTTGCTAGGAAAGGTTGTCTTTAATATATTTAGACATAGAACATTACATAGAATTCCAAAAAGCCACATGTGATTATTTGTATTCTTTTTTTTTTTTTTTTTTTTTTTTTTTTTGGTTTTTCGAGACAGGGTTTCTCTGTGTAGCCCTGGCTGTCCTGGAACTCACTTTGTAGACCAGGCTGGCCTCGAACTCAGAAATCCGCCTGCCTCTGCCTCCCAAGTGCTGGGATTAAAGGCGTGCGCCACCAACGCCCGGCTATTTGTATTCTTAATAAAGAATTCTGTGCTAGGTCTTGAAATGAACACAACATTTTAAAAATTAAATTTGAGGGGGCTGGAGAGACAGCTCAGCAGCTAAGAGCACTGACTGCTAGCCCAAAGGTCCTGAGTTCAATTCCCAGCGACCACATGGTGCTTCACAAACATCTGTAATGGGATCTGATGCCCTTTTCTGGTGTGTCTGAGGACAGCTACAGTGTACTCATACACATAAAATTTAAAAATCAAATTTGATAGCTGGGCTTGGTGGCACTCACTTACAATCCCAGTCGTTGGGAGGTGTTGACAGGAGAATGTGTCGTTAAAGATCATCCCGGCAGCAAAAGAAGTTCAAGATTAGCTGGGCCACACAAGACCCTGTCTCAACCCCAGAGTTAAACTCGATGTGCATCATTATGGTAGCAGTTTTAAGTATTTCTCCCTGTACTTTTTACTTCCCTGAATTTATTTTCC
The DNA here is from genome assembly GCF_004785775.1 of Grammomys surdaster. NCBI lineage: Eukaryota > Metazoa > Chordata > Mammalia > Rodentia > Muridae > Grammomys > Grammomys surdaster. Next base: position 2,093,905 of record NW_021620577.1, on the reverse strand, counting down.
TCTCTTACTCTTTTTAAAAATAAGATTAGATAGATTTTAAATCTTGACTTTAGAGGAGATACATGTTCATTTCTATTGCTTAAATTTAAAAATGGATGTTAAAACTTGGGCTTAGCTACATATTATTCCTGACTATGCTGGTTAAGTGGCTCTTTTCTGATCTTACCTGAACTCACACTTGTGACTACATTCAGCCAGCACATTAGCCATATGCTGACTAAACCTCCCTATCAAGGGTTTCTACAGATCATGGTAGTCTCTCTAGTTAACTTAGTCTTACTTCAGATTTGGAATCAGCTTCAGTATCCAGAGTAACTGGGATTATAGGCGTGTGGCAACAAGCCCAACTTCAGTTAGTCTTTAATTTGGATTTATTTAAAAATGTACCACTTAAGTAATTTACTATAAAGCCAGATCCTCTAAGATGCACTTTAAAAGGATTCAGAAAAAAATTTCTTTAAAGGTTATACAGGCAGAAAGCTTTTGAAGTACTGGAGAAATGGCTTATTATCTAAAAATAAAATTTGTAGCCTGCTATGGTAGTGCATCCCCCTGTAATTTTAGCTCTTTAGCAGAGGCTGGAGAATCAAGAGTTAAAGGATAGGAGTGAGAAGGGCAGATCAGTGGCTTAGAATGCTAGTTGTGCAACCATTGAGGACCTGAATTTTGGATCCTAGCACTTACATAACATGTGGTCTACCATGTACCTATAACCTTATTGCTCTCAGCGTGGGATGGAGCAGAAAGAGCAGTAGGCTTAGTGGCTAAAAGCCTAGCCCAAAATACTGGGATTCCAGATTCAGGGAGAGACCTTACCTCAAAGGAATAAGGCAGAGAGTGATTGAGAAGAACTGTTAATATGCTCCTTTGATGTCTTGTGTGCACACACAAATACCATACATATATACAAAGTACATATAAACACAGAGTTCAAGTTCATCCTTGGGTTAATAAAACCCTGTTTCAGAAAAGGAATATTTATTTGCAAACTTAAACTGTTGACAGGCCTGATGAACAATGTGATGTTTGAATATCTGTTTAAGGAGTGAGATTGAATTAACTAAGGATACTTCTGGGTCTTAGAACTAGTAGTGTAAGTTTAAACAAAACAGTAACTTGTCTGGGGAGATAGTGAAGTGCTTGCCACACAAGCATGAGGACACAAGTTTTGATTTCCCAGAATCCTTGGATAGTAAGCCATGGCTCCTAAGAAACAACAGCTGAGGTAGTCTGCTAGCCTATATTTGTACCAGTACAAACATATGCAGCCATACTAATGGGAACACACACATACACACTCACATATGCACACCACACAGGATTCAATTTTGTTTTCTTCTTATATTAACTGAGGCTATACGTCGGTGGTGCAGGGCTTGAATAGCATGTGTGAGGCCCTATATTCTATCTCTAGCAATGCAAGGGTTGGGGGAGCAAACTAACCCAAACACAGAAACAAAAACCCCAAATATCAAAGCAATAGAATCCCACTGCTCTAGAAAAGCACCAAGATAGAATTCTAAATGCTTTTTAAAAGTGTAAGAAATTGCACATGCCTTTTAGCCATGCATAGTAACTTATGCCTATAATCTTAGCACCCAGAAATCAGGATTGCAAGTTTGAGGACAGTCTGGAATATATTGTAAGTTCAAGGCTGGCCTTAGATACACAGCAAGACTTTATCTTTTAAAAATTATTAAGTAAAATAAGTTAATTTAACAATAAAATGCACACTGGGTGGTGGTGGTGGCACATATCTTTAATTCTAGCACTAGGAAGGCAGAGGCAGGCAAATCTCTGAATTTGAGGCCAACCTAGTTTACAGAGTGAGTTCCAGGATAGCCAGAGTTACACAGAGAAACTCTGTCTCAATAAAATAAAATAAAATAAAATAACCACACATGTCCTTTCTTCCACTCTCCAGTGTTTATCATACCTTTTATCCGTTTCCTCTGGGTTATGTTTTAGTCAAGGTATCCTTAGAAGCTTGAATTTTGTATAGTTTCTCCACATTCATTTCTGATTAGTCAATATTTATTTTTTTCCATTTAGTTTGCCTTTTTAAAATCATATCTGTTGATGTGTTCTCTTTTTTTCACTCATTCATTGGCCCTGCGACTTGATGGCTGTAATGAGTATAATGGCATGGATTCAAGTTCCTATCCTCCATCGTCCTGTCATGTAAACAGACGGTGGGGAGGTAGACAGCAGGCTGAAAGGAGGTCAAAGAGTAGCTCTCAACTACCTACAGCTCAGACCATAGACCACAGTGTTGGTTTTCAGGACAAGAGGTCCTTGTCATAAACTAGGGCAGGGCTGAGTGAGTGAGTAGTTGGGGAGTGGGATCCTCAGAGTATGTGGTGGAGATGGGAGCTGAAGTGGATAGCTTGTGGCAGATGGTGGAAAGCCATGGGCCATGTTTGGGTTTGAGTCTCAGCTTGAAAAAAACCCTTATAGGATTCTAAGGAAGTTAGTGAGATGTTGTCAGAAGGCTAAGGTGCAAGTATGAGTAGGAATCTAGGAGGCCAAGCAAGTAAGTTTTAATAAGTTGTTTGCTTATCCAAGGCCACTACCCCTTTACAGAAGTAATTGGAAGTGATTTAGAGGTAATTGGAAGTACTAGTTCTGAGTTCAAAAGACAAGATTCAGGACTTAGAGGCTTAGATTTGAGGGATCTGCTGGGATGTAGAAGCCTGAAGATGAGGAGTCAAAGGTCAGTCTCAGCTTCTGAGCTGTTTCTGGTGGGCAGTATATAAATGACCTAGTAGAATAGGTGGGTGGAATGGTTAGAGGAGCCAGAGGGGCCAAGAGATTGCAATGACAAGAAGGCAGAAGACTAAAGATTTATATATCTTTTCCAGAGAGTCACCTTGTTGTCCCCATATTATATAAAGTTTGATTTCAGAAACTATATTTTGCCTTAATTTTCAGATCATCATCTTTTTGCTTATTAGAATCACTATATGGTATGCTGAAAGAGATCTGATGTTTGGGCTACCCGTCAAGAACATAGATTCCTCAGTTCCAACTCCTAAGATTGTGTTTTGATTGGCCTGGGGTATGGGAAGCTGCCTAGGTAACTTCCATGTGCAGCTAAGAGTGAGAACTACCAGGTTTAGTCTTGGCTCTGGTCACTTTGGGGATCTCTAGACTTGTTCTCCAAGGTGTCATCTTCAGTATCACATTATTTCAGGAGTCTGGGTGTGGGATACCGTACAGATTTTCAAAGGATGTCATTTAAATGCTGAAGCTACACAGTCATTTTTTTTTTTCCTTCTAATAGGCTTCTCTCTGGGTACTGAGAATGACTGGAGTACACAGTGTTTTTATTACTTTTCATTATTTTTTGATACATAAAAGCCTTTAAGTCAGCAGGTCTGACTTCACCCATGAGTTGCAACCCTTTCATAGAGTCACCTAAAACCATAGAATAATACAGATATTTACATTATGATTCATAGCAGTAGCAAAGTTACAGTTACAAAGTAGCAACAAAAATAATTTTATGGTTGGGGATCACCATAACATGAGGAATTGTATTAAGGGGTTTTAGCATTAGAAAGGTTGAGAACTGCTGCTTTAAATGGTGTAGGTTTGCTGAAGGTCTTAGTTGTTTTTCTACCATTGACAGTATAGAAATCCCAATTTACAGTGTAGTTGGTAAGAGTCTGTACACTGAGGCTAGACAGCTGGCTGAGTTGGTCTCTAGCCAGATGTCTCAGGATCACTTCTTTCTGTTCCATGATTAATATTGTAGTAGGTCCCAAGAAACTCAATCCATAGATGCTGCAATGGCTTTGGGATGACCTTAATCTGGGGCTGGGGAATAGTCAGGAAGATGACAGAGAGTGTTGGCAGGTGCTCTTTGGGAGCGGTGATTGTGCCTGCTGATGAGTGTGAGGGATGCATGGGGAAAGAGGGTACTAATACCTGTTACTGTCTCCTGTGAATCAGGCTGCCAGAGCTGCTGAGGGAGAGAGCAAACAGAAGTTCTTCACTCAAGATATTAATGGCATCCTGCTAGAGTGAGTATCATCTGTTTGTTTGTCTCTGCTCTCCTATTTAAAATGAAACAGGGACACTGCATCTGTCTCCATAAATGATAGACCTTACTAATCTTCAGCAACAGACATTATTAAAATGATATAATACATATATTGTCATAGTTGGAAGAGGACTTCTTGGCAAGTATAAAAAAAAAAAAAAAAGAGAGAATGCAGAAGAATGAATTGACAACCTGGTGACCTCAGGTCTCCTGGGAATTAGGTGCCTCTCAGGGTTCTTTCTCATTTTCACTTGTGCTGCCATTACACTTCATCCCATCATGCTTTGCCTGGAGCCCCAAAAACCTGAGGTACTTGGTTGTCTGAACTATATTAATAAGGACAACAGCAAGCACACAAAGTTAAGCCATGTCAGGCCACAGCTTTGCAACCTTTTTCCTGGTTGTATTAGGTAGCAGGAGAAGCCTGTTGCTTAACAACAGGGTTTTGGTTATGCAAGAACTCTTGTCAAGACTTGAATATTCTACAAATGGCCTCTACTGAGTAGAATGTGGATGGACCTTTTGGTTCAGCACAGGGCCTCAAAGAGCACCTTGAGGATCAGGTGAGAGTTTTGTGTCACCAAAGAGCCTGCTTGATTGTGCCACATACAGAGAGCTCAGACTTTTTCTGTTTGTTTGGAGAAACTAGAGAAGTGAGGATTTTGCTGATCTCATGATCATGGGTAGAATTAGTAACTGAAAATCAAAATGTGGTGGAGAGGGCTGGAAAGATGCTCTAGTCCCTACGAGAACTTGCCATTGCTCTCACAGAGGACCTAGTTTTGGTTCCTAGTTCCCAAATGATGGCTCACAACTGTCTTTAACAACTTGGCTTCTTAATTTTAGATCCAGGGGATCCAGTGCCCTCTTATGGCTTCCATGGGCACCAGGTATGCACATGGGACAGACATATATGTATAGGCAAAACACTTTGTGTAAAAAAAATAAAAATAAATTTTTAAAATATTGTTGGAAAATATTTCTTGCCGACTCCAAGCAATTTATTACTTTAACTTTTAAAGTTTTCATATTTTCTTTGTTAATGAAATTTAATACTCATATCTTTTTGTCTTTGGTTTTGTTCTCTTGAGTACTTTGACTTGGTCTTATCATTGACCTAAGGGTCTTGACTCTTTTTTCCTAGCCAAGTTCATCAAGCTTGAGAGTTTTTCTTGTTGCTGCTGGAGAGGTTTTATTGCTGTGGTCACATGGTTGGTTACATTGTGTGATCATTAAGATAAGATGCAACCTACTTTTAGTGCCTAGCTTTCTTCTCCAGTCTGCTACTTAAGGAAGAGGAAACTCAGAGTGAGCTGCAGGCCATTGATGACTGTCTTGTGTTCTTCAGCATAGAGGTGCAAACCCGGGAGCTGACTAGCCAAATCCGTTCTGGGGTATTTGCTTATCTGGCTTCATTCCTGCCCTGCAGCAAGGACGCTCTGGTCAAGCGTGCTCGGAAACTTCACCTCTATGAACAGGTGGGTGGTAGAGTCTGCCTAAGGAGCCCATGGATCCCATCTGCTGCACTGTCTCCTTTTGATAGCTCATTCTGGGTTGTCAGTGTAAGACTGGTGTGTGAGCCAAGCCTGAACTCTGTCCTTTTTTTGTAGGGTGGGCGCCTGAAAGAGCCACTCCAGAAGCTCAAGGATGCCATTGGTAGGGCTATGCCTGAGCAGGTGGCCAAGTACCAGGATGAATGCCAAGCACACACACAAGCAAAGGTTGCTAAGTAAGTGTGCTCCAGCTTACTCGAGGATCATTATCGGCCTGTATCTCCTACTTCCTCTTAAAATTACCTGTATATGAGACTTGTCTGTGGGAATGTGCTTGAGCTTGGAGAATCCAGAAGAGAGTCAGATGCCCTGAAGTTGTTCCAGGTGATTGTGAGCTAGAGTGCTGGAAACTGAATTTGGATCCCCTGTAAGAGCAGTATATGCTTTTAAACACTGAGCCATCTCTCTAGGTTCCTGTCTCTTCTTTTTATACTTCTCCAACACAGTTCTAGGCAATCTTAGCACTTTCTGATCTTAAGGAGAGCATTGTAGAAGGGAGGAGTAGGAAGCTGGTGGGCAGAAGGACCTCAGGACTTCTGTTCCTCTATAGGATGCTGGAGGAAGAGAAAGACAAGGAGCAGAGAGAACGGATTTGTTCTGATGAGGAAGAAGATGAAGAAAAGGGGGGCCGGAGAATAATGGGACCCCGGAAGAAATTCCAGTGGAATGATGAAATCAGGTGTGCACAAACTGGGACCTTGCGTCATTGGAGGGTTTGTGAGACCAGTGTCTGAGCCTGTCCCCATATTGCTAATGAAGGTTAGGATTAATTACTTTCATGCGTTGCTGAAAGCACAGTGGCAACTGTGAAACAGCATTTAGGGTGGTGAGTGGCTTCTGATCTCTCTCTCTCTGCTCCTCAGGGAGCTTCTGTGCCAGGTGGTGAAAATCAAGCTGGAGAGCCGTGATCTGGAGAGGAGCAGCAAGGCCCAGGCCTGGGAGGACTGTGTGAAAGCTTTCCTGGATGCTGAGGTCAAGCCTCTCTGGCCCAAAGGCTGGATGCAGGCCAGGTGAGGCCCTTGTGCTGAGGCAGGGAAGTCTGGGCTGACAGTGATTTCTGTCCTCATAGTTCGCTGTCTCATTGATTCAATTCTGATGTCACTTGAGTGTACTTAGGGACATACTGGGATCTAGAAAGGAGTCTTTTTAATCTATAAGAGGGATCTTACTTGTGGAATTCAGTCCTTGTTAGTCCTCACCCACTTTAGTTGGAGGATTGACTGCATTCTCTTTTCCTCATAGTATGGACTCTGTTGTTTTGATGCAGTGGCTGTACCAGAGGCTAAGAGATAGAAGTCATCTTAGAGGCTTCCTCATGGTTCCAGTTTCATTCACAAGGAGCAGTGGTAATTCCATGCTGGAGCTTAGTGTTGAGCTTCTGTTCAGAAGCTCTTTCATGTGTGTTGTCATCCATGTAGGGAGCACATGTGTTTTATGTAGGGCATGGGTGGTTAGATAATGACAGTGTTAGATGTTGGCTTGATTCATTGGTGCTTTAGACAGATGAAAGAACCTCGGGAGTTATTATTCTTTCCTTTTAGGTTAGGTTATATGAAGATAGTTTTTGTTGAGTTTCTCTGGAAAAAAAAGACATGCTGTATGTGCTACTTCACATATTTTCCTTGGGTGGATTTAAATAGCAGTAAGAAAAGCACCACTGCCTTAGGGAACTTGTGGCTGTGGTAGGCTGCAGCAGAGCCATTGACTTTCTTGGTAAAGCCTAGAGTTCTGGCTATAGGTAAGTTGGTGAGGCCATATTAGGCCCCTTGGCTGGATTAAATACCACTGAGTACCAGAACCTTCAGGAACAGTCTGGAAGCATAGTTGTGGCATAGTGGGGCAGATATGATACCCCAGCCCTTTTTCTTTCAGGACTCTATTTAAGGAGAGCCGACGAGGCCATGGGCACCTGACATCACTTCTGTAAGTACCTCAGAATTTTATTTCTTGGGGAACTGCTATTTTAATCTTTTCTTGTGGATGTCTTCTGAACCATTTCTGTGTTCCTTTCTTTGAACAGGGCCAAGAAAAAAGTAATAGCTCCCTCAAAAATCAAAATAAAGGTGAGTCAGCCTGTTCAGGCCATGTGCCAACTGTCCTGAAGCCATGCTCAGGAAATCTTCACTGAGAATAATTATTGAGATGGCATTCTTGAATGAGACAGACATCTGAGCTGTCCACATAACTCTCTAGCCTCAGTTTTCCCAACAGTACTCAGCCAGCCCAGTTCTTGTGGTTGTAGGACTCAAGGATCTGAAGCAGCCCCAAAGGAGTGCAGTGCAAGGCCACTGTAAGTGTGAAAGGTCACGTGTGGTAGTCTTCTTGGGGAGGAAGAAGTACACTCCTGCTGTGGAACCGTTAAGTTTGTAGTGGTGGCAGGAAAGGGAAGTGGCTGTTAGTTATCTGTGAGAACCCAGGGAAGTACCATGACTGGAACACAGAAATGGGGTAGCCATCGTACACATCACAGAGACTTCCCTGGAGAGGCCTTTGGTATTCGCCAAACTTTTACCAATTGAGGCAATTCACTTAGCCTGCTTAAAGAGATTGTGAGATCAGATGTTTAGATTGTTTATTCCTGAGTATCTGGAAGGTTCCTAAAATCTGTGAGAACGTACTGTGTTAAGTACTGGGGATATAGGGACAGTGGGATAGATCCTATTCTGTTCCCATTAGAATGACTGGGAGACAGATATTGTAAAAAATTAGAGGAAAAAGAAATTAATTGAAAGTAATTATCATCAGTCTATAATTTTAGCCAGGAGTATTCAAGATAATGTAAATGCCAGTAGGCTCAGTCTTCTCTTGCTGTGATAAAAAAAACACAACCAAGCCAGACAGTGGTGGCACACACCTTTAATCCCAGCACTTGGGATGCAAAGGCATGCAATCTCTGTGGGTTCCAGGACAACCAGAACTACATAGAAAATATACAGAAAGGGGAAAAAAATTACAGAAAGCAACTTGGAGAAGAAAAGGTTTATTTTATTTTATCTTACAGCTTATAGTCCGAAACTCAAGCAAGGCAGGAGCCTGGAGACAAAAGCCAATACAGAGGCCATAGAGGAATGCTGCTGGTTCCTTATGGCTTATTTAGCCTTTTTAATTAATTGATTAAACTTTACATCGTGACTGCAGTTTCCTCTCCTGCCTCTCCTCCAAGTCCCACCCCCTCAATCCACTTTTCCTTTGTTTTTCTTCAGAAAAGGAGAGTTCTCCCATCTATATCAAGCAGCCCTGCCATATCAAGTTGCCATAAGACTAGGCATATCCTCCCTTATTGAGGCTAGACAAGACTGTCAAGTAAGATGAAAGGGTCCCAAAGACAAGCAACAGAGTCAGAAACAGCTCCTGCACTCACTGTTAGGACTCCCCTGTGAAGACCAATCTGTACAGTTGTAGCATATGCAAGAGGGCCTAGGTCAGTCAGCTTCCTGGTTCACAGTTTAGGACTCAGGTTAGTTGATTTTACCGGTTTTCTTATGGTGTTCTTGACCCCTCTGGCTCTTACTCTCTTCTGAAGAATTCCCCAAGCTCTGCCTAATATTTGGCTGTGGGTCTCTGCATCTGTTTTCATCAGTTGCTGGGCAAAGCCTCGGATGCTAGGTTCCTATTTGCAAGTATAACAATATCTTTAGCAGTATCAGGCTTGGGCTCCCTTTCATGGCATGGGTCTCAAGCTGGACCTTTGGTTGGTCGGCTACTCCTTCAATTTCTGCTCTATCTTACCCCAGTATATCTTGTAGGCAGGACAGATTGTAAGTTGAAGGTTTTGTGGCTGGGTTAGTGTCTCGGTCTCTCCATTGGAAGTCTTGCCTGGTTACAGGAGATGGACAGTTTATCAGCCTGCTTTCTTACAATTCAAGACCACCAGCCCAGGAAGTGAACTGGGTCTTCCTATATCAACCATTAATCAAAAAAATTCGGGTTGGAGAGATGGCTCAGTGGTTAAGAACACTGGCCTGAGTTCAATTCCCAGCAATCACATGGTGATTTACAACCAACTGTAATGGGATCCAGTGCTCCCTTCTAGTGTGCTTGAAGGCACCCACAGTGTACTCATATACATAAAATAAATAAAATACAAGAAAGAAAACCAAAGGGAAAAAAATCAAGAAAATGCACCACAGGCTTGTCCACAGGCCAATTTTGTGTGGGGATTTTCTCAGTTAAGATTACTTCTTCCAGGGCCGGGCAGTTGTGGTGCACGCCTTTAATCCCAACACTTGGGAGGCAGAGGCAGGTGGATTTCTGAGTTCGAGGCCAGCCTGGTCTACAGAGTGAGTTCCAGGGCAGCCAGGGCTACACAGAGAAGCCCTGTTTCAAAAAACAAAAAACAAAAAGGAATTTTAAAAAACAAGAAAAGTTTTGCTGTGGGCATGTGTATACTTAACAACAAAGAATACTTGCCTAAATCCAGCCTCCACCAGCTAGACATTTATGATCAGACAGTACTACAAGTCAAAGCAGACATGGTACTTATGCTCCTCTATCACTTGTCTTGTAATTATCCAGTAAGCTTGAGTTCACTTGTTGACACCCTCATAACAGGCCACTGTCAACGTCTTTGAGTACATCTAACTATGAGCATTTCTATTTTCCTTTAGGAATCATCTGTTAAGCTTGACAAAAAAGTTTCTATCCCATCAGGACAGCATGGTGGTCCCACTACTTTGCTCTCAGAGCATCAGGGTGGAGGCCTGAACACTGGGGTAAACAGCAGGGAGCATCCATCCCAGGCAACTTGTAGCCTCACTGACCCTGTTCCTGTCAACCTGGAGGACTCACTGGATGAAGACTTGGTCCGGAATCCAGCCTCCTCTGTGGATGCTGTGTCTAAGGAGCTGGTTGTATTGAACAGCAGAGCAGCCAACAGTTCCGAATTCACACTGCCTGCACCCTCCAAAGCACCAACAGAAAAAGTTGCTGGTGTTTTGTGTACGGAAGAGAAACGGAACTTTGCAAAGCCTAGCTCTTCTGCACCAACCCCCACAAATGCTCTGCAGTCACCTCTCAATTTTCTGGCTGAACAGGCTCTAGCACTGGGGCAGTCCTCTCAGGAGAAAAAGCCAGAGGGTTCTGGCTACAAAGAGCTATCCTGTCAGGCTTCCCTTAGCAAGGGTATGCCTGAATTGCACCAGTCCAAAGCAAAGCACCACAGTTTGCCACGGACGTCTCATGGACCCCAGGCAGCAGCTCCCGTGCCTGGTCCCCAAGTCAAAGTCTTTCATGCAGGCACTCAACAGCAGAAAAGCTTCACACCCCCATCCCCATTTGTCAACAAGCTGCAAGGCCCAAAGGCCACCTCTCCACAGTGTCATCGTTCCCTCCTGCAGCTGGTAAAGACAGCAGCCAAAGGCCAGGCCTTCCATACCACTATGCCAGCCTCCTCTGGAAGTTCACCAGCCTCCAGCAGCAGCTCCCATAAGTCGACAGCCTCAAACTCTACCACTATCAGCCATCCAGCAAAGCTGCATCCAGCCAGCTCTGTGGGGCCATCTTATAAGAATAATCCCTTTGCTGGCTCAGTGTCTAAACATGGGGCTTCTTCTAGCAGTCCATCGCCCGGAGGAGGAGCCCAAGTACAGAGCTCTGTTTCTGGGACCTTGCTCCCTGGTGTGCAGCCTCCCCCGGCAGGACAGCCTGCTAGCCGAGCTGCCCCAAGTTCTACTGTGAAAAAAACACCTGTTACGCAGAAGCTGACCCTTGTGGCTCCGCCTGGAGGTCCAAATGGAGATTCTGGTGGTGGGACCCAGGGAGTGGCAAAATTACTGACTTCCTCCCTGAAGCCTGCTGCAGTTAGTAGTGTGACATCGTCTACCTCCTTGCCAGTGAGTATCCTAACATTGCAACCTTCCCCAGCTGCAAGGTTTTGACAAGAAGGCTGCTTGTCTTTCTCAGGTCTGTAAAAGTGATCTGAAACAGAAAGTCAGGTGGTGACAGTAAGTGAGATTACATACTGGGGGAGTACTGGGTTTTCTGTTTAGTCTCACTTTTACTGATGGTTGGAGGACTGGTATAGCCTGAATGTCTTAGCAGGGGGACTGGGAGGGAAAAAGAAAGGGAACATCTGTTGGCATTGCGGCCCTGTAGAGATCGAGCCCGTGAGGAGTAGAGTGAGCCCTAGAACCTGTCTTTGCACCGTGATACAAAGATGAAGTACCTTCAGCTATTAGGTGGCAGTCAGAACGTGTTTATATCTCAGTATAAAGTGGCAATACCTTTTGGTTGCAATTCTCTGATTAGCTTGAAAGGAACTCTGTAGGACAAAGGTGACTTGACAGAGCCTAGCATGGAAGGTGTAGGGTGTGTGTGTGTAAAATTAGAAGTTTGGCCAAGGGCGGTGTTGCACATCTATAATCCCATAGGTAGAAGCAAAATCGGGAGTTAAAAAGCAAGACTTGGCTACATATCCACTTTGAGACCATCCATATACATGAGACCCTGTCTTAAATTGAAGAGAGGTCTGGAAAGATAGCTCAGCAGTTAAAAGAAAGATAAACAACACACACACCAGAACCTTTACTCCCAGCACTTGGGAGGCAGAGGCAGGCGGATCTCTGAGTTCCAGGACAACCAGAGCTACACAGAGAAACGTTGTACAGGACTGGGGGTGGGGTGCACAATACCTCTCTTGAAGAGGGCCTGAATTTGGCACCCACCACCCACATCAGGTAATTCATAAGTGCATGTAACTCTAGTCTGCGGGAGATCTGAAGCCTCTGGTCTCCTTTGGCACACATATACAAACACACACACACACAAAATATATATATCCCTATACATGCACATAATTAAAAATAATAATTGAAAAGTGAAAAAGAAAGCTTGAACACAGGATGGAGACTTGGAAGCTTTTTTCTTTTTCTGTATATACAGAAAATTGTAGACAGGTTGGTCTAGAAAGGTCTTGATTCTTTCTCCCTACCACTCTGTATAGTGACTGTGCACATTAGTTTCCAGGAAAAAAAAATGATATATACACATGTGTTTGTTTGAGCACATGTGTGTTATGGTGTATATGTTGTGTTCAGTCTTTACCTTGTTTCTTGTTTGAGACTGAGTCTCTTTGTTGTTCACTGCTGCATACACCAGGCTAGCTGGCCCTGAGCTTACAGGCCTGCTCATCTTACGGGTGTACTGGTTATAGGCTCGTGCTAACATACTCAGTTTTATATGGGTTTTGAGGTTTCAAGCTCATGTCTCAGGGCTCGAGCTCTAGCTCAGTGGTAGAACACTTATCTAGCGTACACAAGGCAGCACTACATTCAGTCTCCACTACTGCTAGAACAAAAAAGGAAAAAGAGAAATCATTGACTTAATGTTGCCTTGACAGTATATTATAGGCTGGTGATACAGATCAGTTGGTAGAATGCATAACTAGCTTGCATGAAGCCATGATTTGATCCCCAGCACCATACAAATTGGGTGATGATGCACACTTGTTACCCCAGCACTGGGAGATAAGAGTCAGCTAGATCAGATGTTCAAGGTCATCTTCAGCTACCTAATAGGTCTCTGTGGGCCTGTTATGAGACCCTGTCTCAAAAATAGAACAAGGACTCGTTTCCTGTGAGCCCTTAGATTGAAGTTTGCAGCCATGGTGAAGATCTCTATCATGTTAGGTAGGCTTCCTTAGGCTTTTTGTGACAATCTGTGGCCTTCCTGGGATGTGTATGCCCTGTCAGAGTGAAACAAGGACCTATAGTGGATAACCTGCAACTCAGCACAGTGAACCTACCCCTCCCCATCCCCACCCCTATACTACCTGCCTTTGCTTCCTGGGTACTGTGATTAAAGGTGTGTGCAACCATGCCTAGTTGAACAGGACTTCCTTTAGTTCATTTATGTTGCAACTTATTGTGGCATCTGGGTCCATGAATACATACTAGCTAGTCTTATTGAAAGTATGGTCTTGTGCAGTTAGATTTCACTAGCCACATTCCACTGTAGTGCTAGAGTCAAGTTTCTAATTAACTTTAAAAATCCAATGATGGGTAGAAGTGTTCACTTTCATGTGAATGTGAAATGTGGGGAACCAGTTATCAGTATTACTGAGGGACACTTCATTTTGGTTGGACTATAAAAGTCTTTTCAGTGTACAAATTAAGTTTTAAATTTTGGATGGTAAAATCTAACCTCATCACCTTTATATTTAATCTTACATTTATTACATATTATACTTATGTATATATGAATATAATATATTTATATATTCAGGTAGATCTTTTAAAATGAGAATATATATATTTGTAATTATATTTATATATGTTTGTTGTGTATTATTTATCCATTTAGACATACATTTACATGAATATATAATATATATGTATAAGGTTATATAACTATAAGCTTATATTTATATTTAGTGCACTTAGTGCACTGCCTGTGGGAGGGCATCACTGTCTCATGAGAGAGGACTGCCTGTTGCTATCATCTCATCTTGTATCATTTTCAGTTGTTTTTTTTTCTTGTTGTTTTGTTTTGTTTGTTTTTTTGGAGACAGGTTTTCTTCTGTGTAGCTCTGGTACTCTTTATAGACCGGGCCTTGAACTCACAGAAATCCACCTGCCTCTGCCTCCTAAGTGCTGGGATGAAAGACTTGTGCCACCACTGCTTGGCTTCTGTTGGAGCTTTTTAAATGAGAAACTTGCCATGCTGCTTATATTTATGAAAGCTTTGGGTGGGAGCAAAGGTTCCTCTGGAATTAAAATTTGTCATGGAGATAACTTTATTTTATGTATATCAGTGTTTTTTCTGCATGTGTACTGTATAGGAACCATATGCATACCTGGTGCTCACAGAGGCCAGAAAAGGGTGTTCAAACCCTTGGGAATGTAGTTAAAATTATCTCTGTACCCTGGAATCCCCTAGATGCTGGCTCATAGAGACTTCCTAATTTCTCGTTTGGGTGCTGAGTAGTTGGTACTTTCACAGGGTAGGTTCTGACTGTGTGTGTTTCCTCCCCAGAAAGGAACTGGCGGGGCAGTGCTGCTGTCCAACACCTCTTCCTTAAGCCTGCTGTCTTCATCCTATAAGTCCAACAACCCCAAGCTTCCGGGGGCTATGAACTCAAACTCACTGGGAATCATAACCCCATTTCCACTTCATGTACTCTCCTTCAGTGCAGACTCCTCTGCCAAAGCAGGAGTCTCTAAGGATGCCATTGTCACAGGTCCAGCCCCTGGGACCTTCCACCATGGCCTCAGCCACAGTAAGTTCTTGCCTCCTGCATTTGTTCCTATGTTGTGTGCCATGTTGGGTCCTGTGTGTGTTTGGTGTGACCATGGGAACATCCCCTGCCTCTGGAAGCTGCTTAGTGCCTGGAATAACTGTTTTGTTCCAGACTGGCCCACAGGTTGCCTGGGGCTCTAGGTCTCCCAAGCTGCTTTTCTGTTCTGTCTTCAATGTGTGTGTTTTGTTCTCTCCCCTCCTGTTTCTCTCAGGTCTTCTGGCTGGCTTGCACTCCAGCCCACCCCACACAGCGCCTCTCCCACATGCTGCTGTGTCTACCCATGTCCCACAGAGTCTGCCAGGTAAATGCCAGTTGGGCAGTGTGCCATGCAGTCTGTGTGCCATACCCCTCCATCCGTAGGTGCTTTGCTGCTGGCACTGTTAGTCATTTCTGCCTCATCATTACTGTTTTGTATTTTGCTTTGTCTTTTGAGGCTATGGCTTTTCGGGTTCCAGAATAATATAAGCCTATAATACCAGATGCTTTTCCTGGTTTCTTATTGGAATGGCCATTGGGTCAGACTTAGCCTGTGTGACAGTATATGGTGGAGCCTGAGCATAAAACAGGTGTTCCAGCCCTTAATGTGCAATTAAAGAAAAGAAAGGTAATGCTATTACTTGTCCAGAGGTTAAGCATTTTAGGGCCTTTATGGTGAAATGCTACATACCTGCCAGGCTTTGTCAGTTGGTAGAAACTCTTTGAAAAACTGTAACTATCCATAGAACAGTGAGAGGCCATAGTACATGATTGTGAGAGAAGGACCTCTTTATCTCTGAAATTAGCACAGATCCAAAACAGAAGCATCTTTCAATCTTCCCTGGTATAAACCCTTGAAACAGCTTTGGAAGCACACTTGGAATGAGGCCAGTGTCTTTTGACAGAATGGTGCTTTTGGAGGTAGAGCCCTGGGTACATTGTCAGCTTGTGAGCATGAGAACAGAGAACAGTTACCAGAGACAGGGCATCTTGTAGTAAATGAACTGACCTTATGCTGTCCTGAT
The DNA here is from genome assembly GCF_004785775.1 of Grammomys surdaster. Taxonomy (NCBI): domain Eukaryota; kingdom Metazoa; phylum Chordata; class Mammalia; order Rodentia; family Muridae; genus Grammomys; species Grammomys surdaster. The sequence continues at coordinate 2,078,071 of NW_021620577.1, read as the reverse complement.
TCCTGGATTCTTGCATATAGATGCTTCATGACATTTTGGCTTAAGAACCTGATGAGAGCCGAGCAATGGTGGTGCACACCTTTAATCCAGCACTTGGGAGGCAGAGGCAGGCGGATTTCTGAGTTCAAGGCCAGCCTGGTCTACAGAGTGAGTTCCAGGACAGCCCGGGCTACACAGAGAAACCCTGTCTTGAAAAAAACAAACATACACACAAAAAAGAGAGAGAAAGAGAGAGAGAGAGAGAGAGAGAGAGAGAGAGAGAGAGAGAGAGAGAGAGAACCTGATGAGAACCTGATTTTGACTAGTATATTTAGTACTTTAGACCTGTTCCAACCAGGTCCCTGGGCTATCAGGAGAGAAAGGCTGAACTTAGAGAACTTGGGGTTTGTATAGGGCAAGAGTCAAGATGCAGACTCTAGGGATGTGTCTTTGACCTGCTCATGGGCAGTGTGCGCCAACAACTCATTGTCTGCTTTAGGATCTGTTTGTGGGTTCCTTGCATCCATGCCTTACAGCTGGGAGCTCTGTAGTGAATATCAGGGGCCTTATTAGGATGAGGGTGAGTTTTCATTTCTCAGAGGGAAACCTTTGGACCTTCTTTGAAGAACAAAGCCAGTAGCAGTAGTCACTTCTTTGAAGAAGCAGTCACATCTGAGGACTTCCTCTACATGGGTAGGTGGCTGCCATTTGTGTGAAGTGCAGTGTTGGTATCTCCCCAGGTGTGGAGAGAGAGAGAGCCTGTGTGCTGTGAAAATGAGACGGGTTCCACCTCCACCTGCTTTGGAAATGGCCCTTTTTGGTTCCCTTTTGAAGAGGGACTGGAACCAAACTCTGGGTCTGTAGAGTCTTCAGCAACAAAGGGGAGAGGGAGACTGATAGGAAAAGAAAAACACATTCCTTGAACCATTTTTATGTGCCCTACTCCCAACCCTGGTCTTCCAAAGTTTTCAGAAGGATTAGTGATATAGTTCAGTGGTTGAGTACTTGCCTAACATATATAAAGCCTTGTTGTATCCATTACCAGTACCTCAAGGAGAAAAAGAAAAAAGATTGGGGGCAATCAAAAGAGCAGCCATGCAAAATGGGTTATCAGAATAACCTTCGCTTTGAGCTGTGCTACAGATGTGGGGCTCTGTAGGGCTGGCAGGGAATACCCTGTATCTAGCAGTGAGCTGAGACTTGGTTCTGTACTGCTTTCCCTTCCACGTGGATTTGATGCTGTTACCTTTGCCTTTGTACCTCTGGTGCCTTAGTATATTTTGATGGCAAGAGAATGACATTGTTGGGATTCCGTGTGGTCATCAGACCTTGCAGTGGCCCTTGTCATGCTGCAGAGTGCCTGTTCTACAGACATGCTCAATGGCCTCCTGCCTGAACAGTGCTAGTGCTCATGCATGACGCAGGATGCTGCAAGTAGCAGTGCACACAGCTGCTGTTTGGGGGACGTTTGCTGCTTATGTTCCCTGTGAAGTTTGTTTATGCTGTCTTAAAGGAATTGGAGCACTTAAAGAATGACCTGATTTTGCTTGTTCTTTTCCAGATGCTTCACAGCTTCATGGGAAAGGGCCTGTTGTACCAAGGAAATTATGACCACTTTGGAGGATGGAACTGAATGACATAGGTCTAGGAGGAAGCCCAACATGTATGTCTCTGATAACAGACATTGCTGTGCTCTTCTTGCCCACTGCTTTTCTTCTGGAGCAAGAGTGAGTTTGAAATGGAGCACTTCTTAGCACTTCAGATGAGCCTCCAACCAAGGGCAGTTTCTGCTGCTCACAAAGCGCTTACTGACCTGGTGCTCTAGGCTTCATGGCTTTGTCGCTGGACGACACGAAGGGGCAGCTCTGTGCTGGGAAGTGTGCCTAGACTATGTTGGGAAGCATAGTGTACACGAGCACCTGTGGCACATCTGTTGGCTACTGGGTTCTAGATCTGCCTAACTCCTGGCATTTGGTGTATTTCAGAGCTCCCTACTGGTCAGGGACTCCTTCTGGCCACAGTAGAATCCCTGGATGGTTGTGATTCTGTCCCATCCTCAGGCTATGTGCTCAAGAGGACAAGACCCAGGCCAGAGCCACATGTGGGGGACCTTGCAAAATACTAAGAACACATAATGTGTGCTCCTTGTAGGGGCCAGTTTCTCCTCAGAACATGACAATGAAGCTCTTATAGAGAAAAAGATCTTTATAGATTCAACAATCGTGATAGGATTTTTAAAGACACCTATCTTGGGCTGTTTTCGTCATTACCATTGAATGCGTTGGATAGAATGGGACTGCTCTTCACACATCACATTATAGGAAGACTTAATTCCAGTGCCTTTTTGGTGGAGCAGACTTTGACAACTCACACCTATCCATTCAGCCCACTGAATGGATCTGAAATGAAGATCTTTTTTAAAGCTAGTCTGTATTTAAGACAGTTTTATTTAATTGGGTTTTTAATGACTGCACACTATAGCCTGTGCCGTCTTGACTTGAAAGTCATCTGAGCCCCCAAATCCCAGGTTCCCATGGAGCTACAGCTCTGTTTTGTTTTTGTAGAGTTGATGCAGGTGGACTACAGAAGAGCCCCTCAGCCCTCAGTGTCTGAGAGCTCAGGGGTTCCAAGCCACAGGTAGACATTCCACTTTGTCTTACTCTTAGAAATCTCGCTCTGGCAGAGCCGCAGGACAGGCCCCTCTGAAGTATCTGCCACAGTGAACAGATCTGGGGTGCTGGTGCTCTCTGGACAGTGAGCTTCTGTGTGGATTTAAGAGGGATGTCCAGAGGGTCTGAAGAGTAGACAGAGGACAAAGATCGTTGATACAGAGCTTCCATCCTCAGGCTGTTACAGTTACCTAGTGGCTAGTTCATATGGACTTGGAGTGCTCTTGCCTATCCTGTAAATCTGCCTTGCAGTGGGTCTAGCTGACTGCCCAGCCAGACAACATCTAGAGAGGTGATCATCACTCTCAGTATGCACCCTAGGGTGGGTCAAGTGTGCTTTTGGTTCCTGCCTCAAGGGTATGGAGCTCAGTAGCTCTCTATTCCTGTAGAGGTGGCCACCTTTCCACTTTAAGATCTTTGTCAGCTCTTTGGTCTGGCCTCTGCTCTGACTCCTTTTGTATGGAAGAACCAATTGTTTTCACATTGGCCATGTGGATTCCTTATCCTTTTATTACATATATTTTTTGCAACTTGGATTTCCAGTTTGTTTACAGAATAGTCTTAGGTAGTAGCAAAAAGAGCCAAAGAAGAGATGTGTATAGCTGAGCTCTAAGCCGAGCTGAGGCCGCCAGCAAAGCTGAGCAGTGGGAACTCTCCAGGCTCCTCTGCCCGTCAAACAACGGGCCCTAGCACCCCACCCCTTTGGTGCTCCCTCCTCCCCATGTGCCACTGCTTGTGCAGCTAGAGCAGGATGCCCTCATCTTTAGGAATCTAGTGATGCCTCTTGCCTCAGGGAAATGTTTCTTTGATGGGGAGTTTATGAGATTTCTTTTCCTTGTTTATGCTTTATTTGTGGTAATGAACGAGTGAGTGACTTAAACAGCCATGGCCAGGGAGACCCGCGGCCCGGCTTCAGCAGAGGGTGGAGGTAGAGCAAGCTCAGTGGGATGCAAGGGTTTCTTTGGTGGGTGCAAGGTTCTGAGACTTAACCAGGCGTGGCCGTTTCTTAGGTGTGAGAGGGGCTTTTGTGCCGCAACTATGTTGGTGTTAGGGGGTGGTGTGGAAATTGTTAATCTTGTATAAAGCAACTCAATAAATTGTTTTGAGGTTTCCAAAATGTCTTTCCTAATTTTTTCATTACTATTTTATTTGCAAGTGATTCTTTAGTGCATAGTAGCCCTGGTGTGTATGGCATGCCCATTGTGGCTGAGAGCCAAGGTTCAGCCTCATGTGTAAAGGATTCATACTTTATGAGTTAGAATCAAGCCACCAGATTTTTATTTTCATGCCATAAATAAAGTTCCCTATCACTTCCCATTTTCTTACATAATACACGAAATACAGAGAAGCAGAGATTTGTTTGGTGAACAATCAACTTTGGTATATCTAAATGCCAGTGCGATAATGAGGAAGACTTGTAAGGCACTGAAAGCAAGGCTAGCCCACCATCCATTACTAAGATCCTTTCATTTCAGAACTAGCAAATAGTTGTTGGTGCCTGTCTTTCTGGCACATCCTGGCTAGTTATTCTAGCACCAAGAGCCAGGCATTAAAAGAGTCACTACTGAGCAGGCACTGCTGATAGTTTCCCAATCAGAAAAATGGAATGGCAAGAAGGAAGGTCAGCAGCTCCAGTGGACCAGTCTTGATGAGCCGAAAGAGGCCTTCTGCCTTCAGTGTCACCATGTGATAACACTAAATAAAGCCCATGTTGTCTTGTTAACTGTGTCTATATTTTCTCCTGCTCTGGTTTCCAGCTGTTGCACTGATGATGGGAGTTTGTAGGAAAGGGAGAGAAGATACCAAGGTCATTAAGTCATCAGAGGTGGGAGCAGGTCACTCATACTGAATGAGACTGGCCTGAGAGATGCTACCCAGCTGGTGTCAATGCTGATGTTACAGTAGCTACACTGTAAGCAGCCGGATACAGTGTGGATAAAGCACTTAATTCAGAAGTCTATATGAGGGCTAGGGAGCAGAGGACACCCAGGAAGATGCTGAAAACAAGTTAGCCAACCATCCAGCTCCAAGAAAACCCCAGGCAGAAGGGCTGGGCCTACTTCTGCCCAGACACCAAGACTGCCAGCTCCTGAATGGACATATCCTTGTTGACATAGCGGTCATACTGAGCAGGGGTTAGCCTGCCACTCTGCAGAGCATCCTCAATGGAGAACTTCTTGCCAGACTTCCTGTCATGGATTACTGATGACTCCCCATTAGGACCTTTCACTGATATCTCCTCCCAGTCGCACTCCTGGCTTCTGAGCTTCACAAACATTTTCCAGTCAATGAGCCCTGCCCGGTGAGCCTCTTCTGGGGACAGCTCACGACCTGTGTCAGGGTCAATGACCACTATGGACCGCCTCAGGTGGTTCTCCCTCTGCTCTCTTTTGACGGCCACAGAGCCCAGACGCCTCTGCAGTTCATCTATCTCCAGATCCTTGTCCTTGGACATCTTCTTGAGGTCATCCAGTTCTTTCTCTAGAGACCACAGCCTAGAGTTTAGGTGAGTTCCAGAGTCTACCATGGTTATGTTCTTCAGATCTCGAGTTTCTGTTGCTGCCATCTCAATCTCTGATTGGAGTCTCCGGGTCTCTAGCTGCAGGTTTTGCCGCTCTAGCTGTAGCTTGTGATTTTCTTCTCTCAGGAAATCCAGTTCCTTGGATGACTTAGAATTATAGAATTCTAGCTCAGATAACTTGGCTTCCAGCCGGGTCACCTCTGAATCCAGCTCCCTCTTGCTCCTGCTCTCCTCTTCCAGACTCTTCTTGAGCCGCTGGATCTCTTGCTCTGTGTCACCCTTTTCTACCTGGACACTCTCAGAGAAGACCACCTTTTCTTTGATCTCTGCCTTCTCCAGGACAGCCAGCTTTCTACGCAGGGGCTCAAGCTCACCCTCCAGTAGCTGCCTCCGGTGCCGCTCTTCCTCCAGTTGGGCCCTGAGCAGGGCATGCTCCCTGGTTTGCTGTGGATCCTGCTGCAGCACCACCTTTTGTGTGTGGGTCACCTTCTCACCAGTCTTGGCCTCCTCCTGCTCCAATGCAGCCAGCCGCTGCTGCAGCCTCTGTACCTCCAGCTCAGCTGCCCTACGTGCCTGCCTCTCACGCTCCAGCTCCTCCAATTGCCTCTCCAGCTCTGCTCGGCGATGCTGTAGCCGCCGGAGCTCCACATGGAGTTTATCAATCTGCCGCAGCTCAGCATCAATGCTGTCTGTAAAGGCAGTCACCTCAGCTCGCAAATCTGGCTCATCTTCATACTGTACCACCTCCTGCCGTACAACCCTTTCTTTACCCTGTGCTAGCTCTTCCTCCTTGCGTTTGATCTTCTCTTCCTGGGATGCCCGCTCCCCTTCCAGGTCTACCTGTTTCTTCTGTTCTTCTGACAGCTGTATACGCAGAGATTCTACCTCCTTCTTGGTTTGGGGGTCTTCTTGGAACTGCAGGATTTCCTGGACCACCTCTCTAGTCTGCACCTGTGGCTTGGTGTCCTTCAGGGCCTGGATCTCCTGTTTCAGCTGGTAAATCTCCAGATCACACCTTTCTATCAATCTGGTCTTGTCCATGATCTCCTCCCTGAGCCGCTGGAGTTCCTGCTCCGTCTCTGGGTCAGTTGTATATTTAATGACCTCTTTAGTCACCTCTTTGACTTCTACCTGTGGCCCACGGTTCCGTAGGGCCTCCAGCTCACTCTGGTAGCTCTTCAGCTGCTCCTCAGCACCCCTGAATTTGCGTTCCTGCTCCACCAGCTCCAGGCGGAGATTGGCCACTTCACTCTCTGCCTTGGGATCTGGCCGCACGATCTCTCGGACCTTCTCCTGGACCACTACCTTGGCATTTTCCTCTTCCAGGGCCCATATCTTTCTGAGAAGCTCTGTCTTCTCTCGCTGGCCACTGCGTGCCTTGGCAGCCTCGTCCTCATACTGGCGGGTGAGGTCATTGACTTCCCTCTCCATGGCCGCATCTTTCTCCACCTTGAGCACCTCTTTGACAGTGATCTTGCCTTCTGCCATGGCTCGTTCTTTCTCCAGTCTCCTGAGCTTTGCTTGTAGAAAACTCAGCTCCTCTTCCTGCTTCTCCCTGAGTGTGCCCTCCTGCTGGTGCTCCTCCTGCAGCCTCCGGTATTCTGCCTCCAGCTGGGGGTCATTCTGTAGCTTTACTACCTCTCTCTCAGTGACCTTTTCCTGCACCCTGCTCTTCTCAGCAGCCAGGGCTGCTACACGCTGCTGTAAGAGTAGCACCTCAGCCTCTCGGGCACCTTTCTGGCGCCGCAGTGCCTCCAGCTCCTCCCGAAGCTGCAAGACCTCATCCTCCTGGGCTCTGTCTGGCTCAATGCGCAAGACCTCCTTGACCACATACTCTTGTCCCCCATCCCTGGTCTCCTGCTCTAGGGCCTGCAGCCGGAGCTGCAGTGCTCCCAGCTCCTCCTGCAACAGCTGGTTCTTGTGCTGTTCCTCAGCCAGGGTCTGCTGCAGCTGCTGGAAGTTCTCCTCCAGGGCGGGGTCTGGCACCTTCTTTAGCACCTCCTTCCTCACCAATGACTCCTGAGGCCCCTGATCCTTCAGGGTCTGGATTTCCTCCTGGGCACTCTTGACCTCATTTTCCAGCTGTTGCCTTCGCTCCATCTCCTCCTCCAGTTCCTTCTTAATCTTCCATGTTTCCTCCTTGCTAGAGCCTGGCTTTCCCCTTTGCAGGGTCTCATGGGTCACTCCTGCTTCTGGTTGCTGTGGGAGAAAAGACAACAAATGCATGGTTAAGAGACAGACAAGTCTGCTCACCCAGACCAGGTTAGGCTAGCTGCCCTATGATCTGGGGACTCCACTGATGCTCTAGGGTTACTTTTTTTTGTTTGTTTGTTTGTTTGTTTGTTTGTTTGTTTTTCAAGACAGGGTTTCTCTGTGTAGCCCTGGCTGTCCTGGAACTCACTCTGTAGACCAGGCTGGCCTTGAACTCAGAAATCCGCCTGCCTCTGCCTCCCAAGTGCTGGGATTAAAGGCGTGCTCCACCACCACCCGGCTTAATTTATATTTTTTAGTGAGTACCACATGATTATTTTTTTATGCAAACAGTCATCTGTTTTGCAGTTTCTGACTGAAGGGACAGAGTACCATCTTGGCCTGGACGGTGCTACATCATTGCTTAGCAGCAGTGTGTCTACTGTGTGGACAAGTTAGGCCAGAGTATTTCTGAGGAGTCTCAGTTGCTTCTAGTTCCTTTATGTGTCAGATAATAGTCAAAAATTTCATTGGGTCCTAAAATAACTTTGGGGGCTGGGAGAATCTTGCAAGCATATGGACTTGAGTTCTGACCCCAGCACTGGTGTGAAAACGCTGGGGTTTGGTACTCTAGTGTAGGTACACTTGTAAGCCCAGCATCAGGGAGGTGGAAACTGGAAGCTTCCTGGGCCTTGCTGGCCAGCTAGCCTGGCCTAATTGGTAAACTCCAGGCCAATAGGAAGTCTTGTCTTAAAAGTGGTATATAGCAGGATGACTCTTTGGTTGTCATTTGCCATACACATGCAAGCATGTACACGCACCTACACATAATCCACATACAGAAACACAAACATGCCATTAAAAAATAACTTTGAAGCTGGGTGGTTGTGGTGTGGTGATTAAAGGTGTATTTAATCTCAGTAGAATGAGTTCCAGGACAGCCAGGAAACCCTGTCTTGAAAAACCAACCCTTGATTAAAAAATCCCTAAAAACTCTGGGAGCTGGAGAGGTGGCTCAGCAGTTAAGAGCACTTGTTGCTCTTACAGAGGACCCAGGTTTAATTCCTAGCACCTACATGGTGGCTCGCAACCATCTGAAATTCCAGTTCTAGGGGATGCATTGTCTTCTTCTGACATTGGGCACCAGGCACACATGTGGTGCACATACATACATGCAGGCAAAACACTCCTAAAAACCAGACGCCTTTTGATAAGTGGTCAGCAAACATCTTTTGAGTTGGTATGGAAGTTAGCCCATGTAAGTGAAGAAGGCTGGCCCAGCTTAGCATCAGCGTTACTCCTTCTCAAAAGTGTCAGTGAGAGGACACCCCCTTTGTTCACAGGCTGTGTCTCTGAGGCAGAGGAGACAGATTTCTCATCTTGTGGGACAATTTGAAGTAGTATTCCTAACTAGGATGGATTACCTGTCTCAAGAGATTCAGTGCAAACTCCAAATTCTGTAGCCTCTGTCTGTTGATGGCATTAACCTCTGTGAACTTGGCAGCAAGAGCAGCTTCCTACAGAGACATTTTAGGACAGAAGTTAGCAGACAAGCCAAAAGGCTAGGAGAAAAAAACAGAACTCTTGTACAAGTCTGGCAAGGGACTGGCAGGTGGAGAAAGGGGTACTTCTTGCCCATTCCTACCCATAGCTCTATCCATTGGTGGAAAGATAGACTGAGACGACCCAGGTTGAGTCTTGGTCCATGACCCTTGAACAAATCTTTCTAAGTATTCTTTTTACAGCTGTTGCAGGCTATACTGCCCTCGACTACAGACTTGCATGGGGGAGCAAGGTGAGAGCTTCCCATGTGTCTGCCACGAGACCAGAACCTCTCCAAGCCTGCCTCTTAGGCATATTGATATCTCACTGCTCCAAAGCAAGCTCTTCCTCCTCTTCCAAGAGTATCACAGAGGACTGCATCCCGCGAGCCCTTGGCAGTCTTCACTTACAGCTCACCTCTTCCTTCACTTTGGCAGCAGGAGACTGCAGCCTGGCTCTCTTGTTCACGTGGCTGTTCCGTCCATTCTCCAGGTCCAGCAGGGACCTTAGCTTCTCTGCTTCAAGCTCGTAGTCCTGGGTAAAAGAAAGATAGTGCAGTAGTCAGCTAGGGGCAATGAAGAAGAAGCGACAATGATTTGTGCTCCCTCTAAGGACTCCAAGCTGCCAGTTGCTGGTTTAGCAGTCTTGTACATCTTTCTTGCATCTGTACCTGAGCTGGCTGCTAGGAGGTCCTGAGAGCTACTAAGACAGTGATGGTAAGTTGCTACCTCACTTAGCGACATCCATACACGAAAATGTGCCTGCAATCCCAACTACTGCAGAGACACAAACCAAGCTGACTCTTCGGGCCTTCCGTCAGGCCCAGAGGCCAGATGCTGTTTCCTTAGGGAGTACTACATCCTAAGCCTTTCTCCCTTTTTCCACCAGAGACTGTGGCATTGCCCATCAAGTAGATGTTTGATCTTTCACACAGACATTCCTGCATAAGGCTTTGCTAGCTAGTTTTCCTGTCATAACAAGAGCTATTACATAATTTTGTTTGGTGTACATCATTTTTCATTTTGTTTTATTTTCCTTTAGGGTAAACACCCCCAAAGAGTTTACTGTTTCCTAAGAATATGACTCCTGGATGATATTGGGTGTCTGGTGCCATATTGTTTTGTCAAAGGGGTGGACCTACATATGGCTACTGCCCATTTCCCCAGCAGTCTACCTAGATTCCTCTGCAACTCTTAATGCAAAAGCCCCTCCTGTGTGCTCTGACAGGGTTCACGGCTCACCTTCACCGCTTGCTGGTACTTCTGGGAATCTGCATAGACCTTCTGCACCTCTTGTTCCCTGCTTGCTATCTCATCAAGCAAGTTCTGTAAAACAAGAGATACTGGAGACCAAAACTGAACCATGCACACAGGCTTCCCAGAAGTCTGAGTCCTTAGAACCTAAAGTCAACATGCTATAGTTCAAAGTATAATGGGTGGCTTTCTTGTATACATTTGTTCACCACAAAGGGTAATGCCAAGGCCTGGAGCAAGGGCCATGAAGATAGTTATCTGTGCCAGGAAACAGGTGTTTATTGTGTGCTCTGAAATGTCAGGCTCTGCTCTGATAGAGCATGTAATCCTCCACTGAGCGTGTGAGCCAAGTCTGAGGAACTTGTTTGAGAACGAGAGTTTGAGAACGAGAAAACAAGTCCAGGAAAGGACAGCACATTGAAAATCAGGCACTGGATTTCTCTCTGTTTCCCTCTGTGTCTGTTTGTCTTGTCTGTCTTGTCTGTCTGTCTGTCTGTCTGTGCACATACGAAGGCCAATAGTCTACATCATATATCTTTCCTCTACTGTGCTCCACTTACTTTTCGAGACAAGACCTCTCACTGAAGCTGGGACTCGATCAATTTGGCTATGCTTGCCGGTCAATGAATTTCATGGATCCATTTGTCTCTCGTCCTTGCTCAGCGCTAACATTATAGACATGCATAGCCATGTATGAATTCTTATGTGGCTTCTAGTGATTAAATTAAGGTCATGCCTGCATAGCAAGCACTTTAATGATGAAGTCACTTCCTTAGCCCTAGCCACTAGATTTCTGAGGTCCTTGTGGCACCGAGGAAGCAGGAACCCCAACTTTGATAAGAAGATCTTTCCCACAGGGTTCCTGGTGTTTTGGCCATGTGGCACCATGTAGCCAAGTCATAAGAGTATCTGTTAGGTCAAGCCCTTTGAAGGGCACTGAGAGGAAAGGGTGAGCAAGACATGCAGTGCTTGTGAGAGGATGCAGAAAGCTGTGGCCCCTTCCTTTCTTCCTTTGTCTTGCCCCATTGTCCTTGAGGGCTTTTTTTTTTAAATGTGAATACACTGTAGTTCTCTTCAGACACACCAGAAGAGGGCATTGGATCCCATTACAGATGGTTGTGAGCCACCATGTCTGGAAGAGCAGTTGGTGCTTTTAACCGCTGAGCAATCTCTCCAGCCAGGCCTTGAGGACTTCTGATCCTCCCAAACATACATTACAAAGTAGAAGCAGCCATCTTACCTTCTGGTTCTTCAGCTTGGTCTCCATCTGGCTGAGGCTGTCTGTCTCCTGGGGCTCATAGCTGGGAGTCTTGGCCAAGAACTGGAGCACCTGCTCATAACCGCTGTGGTATTCATTGTAGGCAGCCCTGGCACTCTGCAGGCTCTGGGCCCTGGGGGGGACAAAGCCAGTCAGGTCTCTCTGTATAGCAGGCAAAAGCCTCACTGATCTCTCAGTTTTTGGCAGTCCTCTTTTGGTTTGTGTGTGTGTTGGGGGTAAGCAGGTCAGATTGACTGGCCAGTAAGCTCCACGGGATCCACCTATTTCTGCCTCCCCAGCTCCAGAGTTATAAATCTGTGCCAACATGCTTACCCTCTACATGTGTGCTGGGAATAAAACTTGGGTCCTCATACTTGTGTGACAAGGAGTATTCTGACTGAAGCTATCTTCCTAGCCACACTGAGTTTTGAAAGACAGTAGAAAAGCCAAACTGGACAAGTTCCCAAATGGTCAACAGAAAGAGAGTGGGTAAGCAGAGATTATTAGCAGGGTGCTGACACATGACAGGTGCATCCTGACAGGCAGAGGCTCACTGTGTATTGGTTGAGCAAAGGAAGGACACATAGAGTTTGGGAAATCCTGTTTCCTCAAGAAGAGAATTTCTGCATTGCTGGGGCTGGGCGGAAGTAGTACTTGCAGTGTTCAGTGCTTACCGGAGGAAGGGGAAACTACCTGGTAACAATGATCTAAGCTTCCACGGTAAGAAAGGAAAAGAGATACACATTAAACCAAGTGTAATCCACTTAAAGGAAGTTAAGGAAAGGGAACACAGGAGAGAAAGCTCTGGAACACAAAGCTATTCTTTGAAATGATCATAAACCTAGCACACGAGCAGAAATGGGGTGGAAGAAACAACACAGACAGAGCCCAGGAAGAAGGACAAGCAACAGCCCGCACAGATGCTCCCACATCCACCTGCCCATGGTGTGGATGTGTGGGAAATGGGTGGAGCTAGGCAGGTAAGGGGAGGCTGGGGAGGGCGTGCATTCAGTGGGTTAAAATACTTGCTGTACAAGCCTGATCACCTGGGCTTAAACCCTACGTAAAAGCCAGGCATAGGTGCCTATAATTCCAGTGTTCCTACAGGGAGATGGGAGAAAATGAGGGAAGACCAGGAAGACCCCAGCCAGCTTCCTGACTCAGCTTCCTGACTCAGCAATGGTGAACTGAGATCCTGTAAAAAAGGGAGAAAGCAGAACATTCCAAATGATCCTCTGACCTCCATACATTTCCATGGTATATACACTGACACACATACATAGATCATACCTTTCTCTAACACACATGCGTGTGCACAGGCACGCACGCACAGAGGGCTAATGGCTTACCTGGGGGCAGGTGACTGGTCATTGCACAGAGTTTCTTAGTTTGTATGTGTCATTTTAATTTTTATTTTTTTAAAAAAGGGCACTTGGGAAAGGGGGGGCACTTAGGCTGGGGAGATGGCTCGGCAGTTAAGAGCTAAGTACTGTGCATGCATGAGAACTGGAGTTTGGATCCTTTGAACCCATGTAAATTCTGCATGAGCATGTGGCTGAACTGTAAGTTCAACCCTAGAAAGTAGATCCGGGATCCACAGCATAAGTAAGCTGACCAGTAAGTCTAGGTGTGTTGGCATGGGCTTGACTGAGAAATCCTTTCAGTGAATAAGGTAGAGGAATGAGCAAAGATGACTCCTGACACCACTTAGGACCTCCACCTGAACAAGTATTACACACACACACACACACACACACACACACACACACACAGAGAGAGAGAGAGAGAGAGAGAGAGAGAGAGAGAGAGAGAACGAGAGAGAATCCCTGGCCTAGTGTGGCAAAGCCAGGCCCTCACCCCAGTCCACCTGTCCGTGGCACCCCTCACCTGCGTTCCACCTGCTGGCTGAGGTTGTTGAAACGTTGGTTGAGCTTCTGTACCTCAGCCTCCTGGCGCTCCAGGTCAGGGCAGTGCTCTTGGAAGCGGCTGGCCAGTGAATTGGAGCACTGCTTGGCCATCTGCAGGTTCTGTTCCACCTCACCCAGGAGGGACTTCTGGGCCTGCAGTTCAGAAGCCATGGCCTGCCAGACAGGCAAAGAGACAGAGCTCCTAAGAGCCTGGCACATCACTAGGGTACTGGGGCCTCCTGCTGTGAGGAGAGGTTCAGGCCTAAGAGCAGGAAGGAGGTCTTGGCCTCCACACTTATCAAATCTGAGCCACGTTTGCAGTGTTCTTTTTCATTACAGTAAACACCGCTCTGAAAAGTCCCCTTTGGCAAACTGTTAAAGGGGTGGCATGTGTGCCTGCAATCCTCCAGCCACAAGGCTTTCTCCGAATTCACTTCTTTGCTCCAAGGCTGGTCATGAAAAGGAGACAGGAGGATTGCTACAGGCACTATCTGAGTGCCTCAGTGCTCAGACAAGCAAACCGTCGTCCTCTGTCACTGGTGACAGTGGCTGTACATCTACCCAGGAGCTGTAGGCCCAGGCTTCTAGATGTGCTCACCAGGAGCTTCAGAAACCTATATTTTCTGTAGAACCTCTGTTGTAAAATTGTGGCTTTAAAACCTCCCAGACTGCACAGACCCTAGGAATAGCCAAGAAAGATCCCACTGCCTATGACCCGCTGGGAACTCCAAACCATCAGGGCCCTCACATCCTCATCTGGGGATGGTGGCAGATGTCCTGAGCCAAGAGAAAGGACCCCATGGCCCCCAGATCCTAAGTTTACCTCCAACTCCTGCCTCTTGCTGTCCAACATGTAGCCACTTTCAGGCATTGTATCATCCTGGATCAGCCTGTTCTCATGCAAGGCCAGCAGCTCCCTGCCCCGCTGCAGACTGTTCTCCAGGCGGTTGGCCACATCCACCCTAAGGACACAGGGCACATGGTATGTGTAGAGGTCAGGTGCCACCTTGACCCCACCATGGCCACCCTCTGACTGTCTACCTGCCACTTACTTCTCCTGGGCTGCCTCTAGCAGCCGTACTAGTCGCTCATATTTCTGGTTGGTGTCTTCCATCCGGGTCTTCAGCAAGGGTGTGGTGCCGCTGCCCGGGAGGGCCTGCACAAAGGCCTCACACTCGGCTGTGCACTGTGTCTTCTCTGGCTCAATCTGTCGCAGCTCATTGGTAATGTTCTATGGGGATCAAGATTGCACAGGTCAACCACAGCTCAACAGCTCTCTTCCCTCAAGGATGTGCCCTGAGACACCGAGAATGGCTGAGAAGGCTCACCTCCCTGGAGTGTCCATCTGGGGTCCAATCACCAACATGGCAGTCTGTGGGTTTTCTGTTTGTTTTTGTGCATGGATGTGCACATACATGGGTGGGTATATGTATGAGAAACCAGAGGTCACCCTCAGGTATCCCTTGGGAACCATCTATCTTGTTTTGAGAGGAAAGGGGGAAGGGAGAGGTGGGGTGCAGTGGGTTGTGTAAATGTGGAGGCCAGACGTCAGTGTCAGTTCTCTCTAGATCACTATCTGGTCTTCTAAGACAGGGTCTCTCACTGAGAACAGTGCTTACTGGTTGGCTAGACTTGCCGGCGAGTAGGCTTTACCCAAAGTCAGATTTACAGACCAGTGCAACCATGCTGGGTTTTTTGTTTTTTGTTTTTAGGCGTGGATGCTAGGGATCTGAACTCAGTCCTCATGGCTGTGTGCAGGCGCTTTATAAACAGCCTCTCTTGAGCCCCAACCTTGATTGTTTGATTTTGAGCTGGGGTCTCTCAGTAGGAACTGGGGCTTGACAATTAGGCTGGCCAGCCAGCAAACCTCACTGCTCCTCGTGATCCTGCCTCTTCAGCGGTGGAATTAATTATCGGGGTGTCCTGCCACGCCCAGCTTTTAATGTGAGATCTGGAGGCTGAGTTCAGATCCTCCTTCCTGCCTGTGCATTATGTAAAGCAAGGACGTCACTGACCAGGCTGCCTTCTCAGCCCCAGGGTCTGTGTTTTTAATGAAGATCTGGTACAAGTGTACAAATCCATAACTCAGACAATAGCTGGTTGCCACTGGACACACTATATACCCTTCATCAAAGAGTTCATGGAGTCTTGGGTAACCTGCTAGGTAGATACCATGATATGCCATCCCATGACTCCACAGAGCTTAGACTCTTGTGATACCGTGGGCCTTTGCCCCTGTGCCCCTGTGCCCCTGTGCCCCTGTGCTCCTGTGCCCCTGTGCCCCTGTGCCCCTGTGCCCCTGTGCCAGGCTCCAGACACCACTGAAATTTTCTGACTCTTGATTCTAAAACAGGGGTGGCAGACCGTAGCACAAAGAGTTGTCAGGCAGAAGGATATGAGAGTAGGTGGTGGTGAACAGAGACATAGGCATCTTGCCTGGTGCAGCAGCTCAAAGGAAGATGAGCCCATTTCACTTTAGAATGGCCTGAGTTGGTCAGTGGTGGCGCATGTCTTTAATCTCAGTACTTGGGAGGTGTAGGCAGGCAGATCTCTGAATCTGAGGGCAGCCTGGTCTACAGAGTGAGTTTCAGGACAGCCAGGGTCATATAGAGAAACCCTGTCTCAGAAAAAAAGGGGAGGAGGAGGGATAAGAGGAGAAGGAAGAGAAGGAGGAGGAAGAGGAGGGGAAGGATGGAAGAAAGGAGAGAGAGAGAGAGAGACAGAGAGACAGAGGGGGAGAGGGGAAAGAGGGGT
>NW_021620577.1:2041940-2061598 GCF_004785775.1 Grammomys surdaster | reverse complement strand
AGGAGGGGGAGGGGGGAGGGGGAGGGGAGAAGGAGAGAGCCTATTACAGGACAAACAGAAGCAAACTGGATCTGCAATTCCACATACTTCTTGCTCACAGCCTCATTCAGCAGGTACCTGCTAGGACCCCAGTTCCTGCTATCAATATTATGGCCGTGATACCAGGCTGAAAAGCCACTCAGAAGCAGAACCAGATCATATCTGGGAGTATGCCTGAGTACCAGGGCAGGGCATCTATTTGGAGCCTGATCCTTGGGACAACACTCCATAATTATTTCTATAATTATCCAACAACGCTCTGAATGTCCTAAGACCCCACAGAGGTAGAACCTACAGCAGGAGCCCCAGCCTGCAATACCTTGAGTGCCTTGGCACGCTCCACACTATCCTCTATTGCTCGTCCCTGCTCAAGTGGTGGCCGTAGGATCCCTGTGATAGCCTTTTCCTGCCGGTCCAGATCACTGGCCACTTTGTCCAAGCCAGCCAGCAGCTGTCGCCCCTGAAGATCGGAGGCATCTGTCATAGGGAGGACAAATCAGGGATGAAGGTGAAGGAGCACGCGGCCCTGAAAGCCCGCCAGAACCTCGGGCTGGCCTGGCCTCCCTCTCTCAGCCCTCTAGCAGAAACCTGTCACTCATGCACAGCACAGTCTAGTTCGGCCCTCTTCCATGTCCCTGACCCTGTACAGGACGCCCTGGTACCCACCTCCAGGGTTCTCCGTCCTTAGCACCTCATGTCGTTGCTGGAGCGCGTGTTTGCTCCCGCTGGCCTTCTGCCGCACGCTCCGGTACTGGCTGCCCAGGCTGTGAGAGCAAGACTGTGCTGGGGACCCTGGTCTCATACCACCCACCCTCCTAGCTGGTGCCCAGGCTGGGTTGGGCAGCAGCCCATGGGAGCCAAGCAGCCCCTTGGAGGGGTTTGAAGTAAAAAATACTGTGTGGGCTGACAAGATGGCTCCGTGGGTAAAGGTGCTTGCCACCAAGCTGATGGCCTGAATTTGATCCCTGGAACCTACATGGTAGAAGGAGAACCAGCTTTAGCAAGTTGTCCTCTGACCTCACACATGTGCTGTCACACGCACACGCGTCTTCTCCTCCACAACAAGTAATGAAATAAAGGCACCGTGTGAGCTAAAGCAATAAGATTGGGAAGAATCTCATCTGCCTCTGTCCTTCCTCCTCTCCTTTGCCTTCCGTTGCAAGCCCCGCTACCTAGAACCACCTGTCACTGGTGTGGACAGTGCACAGTGGATGTTTGATAGATGTGGGAAGATGAGTAAGTACAGACATCCCGTGAGTCTACGCATTGAGCAAAAGATCCTCGCGTGACTGAACGAATGACTTGCCACCTGACACTGACATCAAGGGGCCAGGACCCAGGGGGGCCAACTCACAGATCTTAGGAAAATGAAGTGCTGAAAGATCATGAAAACAGAAAGGAAGGGTAGGAGACCTACTGAGTGCAAAGTGAGGGCCAGCATCAGTGAAGCAGGACACAGGCACCGCAGGTGAGATGGTTAAGACTTGCAAAGGCCTGGATGCACTAAGAAAACACGTTTGCTGCACTGGCCCCTAGCCAGACATCCAATCCAGAGGTACGTGTGACATCCTGCTAGCCACTAAGAGGGTTTAAATAGGAGAGGCTGCAGAGCCCAGCTGTGGGTCCACCCTTCTTCTCTCCCTCCTCTGTGCCTGTACCTGTCAGCAAGAGCCAGGGCCTCTGGGTCAGTGGGGGGAATGATGAAGCAGACTGCTGGGGCACTCAGCTTCTTCCCAGTGCTGTCTGTCAGCTCCCAGCTCTCTCCATTGTTCTTCTGCAGTGTGTAGCTATAGCCCCGAGAGATCAGGCCCTGGTGGGAGAAGACCCAACGTTTCAGATTCATTCTCAGGCCTGGGAGCCTGAGGCCCTCTGTCTGCCCCAAGGCCCTGTCAACTCTTAGACAGAGTCTTAGCCTTCCTCATACACAAGCCTCAGAGCTAGACAGAGCCAGCACAAAGGGAACCCTCTTGACTGCCAGTTCAGCTCCAAGCTCTGTTTAGACTTCATTTTTGTTTTTGTGATAAGGTCTCACATAAGTCTGGCTAGCTTCAAATGTACTACGTGGTGGAGGATACCTTGAACTTCCCCCTGCCTTTAACCCCAGAGTGGTGAGTTTACAAGTGTGTGCCGTCATCCATGCCTGGTTTATGCAGTGTGGGGCCTCGTGCATGCTAAACCAGTGCTCTGTTAACTAAGCTCCGTCTCCAGCGCCTCAGCTTCACCTTGGGGAACCATCCCTGCTCATCCCTAGTCCAGGCGGCACACTTATATTCCATTCTACAGATGGTCATATGACTGAGGCCTGGCCAATCAGAGGCTGACATTCCCAGACACAGGAACAGGCAGTTATAAAATGGGCCAGTGAGAGACTTCCCTGGGACTCTAGCTAGAACGGCTAGGGTGTAAGAAAGATGAAGGCAGGGGAGTGCAGGGAGGGTAAGGGTATGGGGTGCATATCCAACGCCCAGGAGAAAGGGTAGACAAAGAGTGACACCCAAGAGACATGATGGCTTGTGGCCCCAGCTCTACCTGTGCCACCCCTAAGACTTCTGTGCTGTAGGTCCAGGCTGCTTAGGGTCAAGTAGTGACTGACCTGGTCACCCTCAAAGTCGCAGAGGGCCTCCACAGGGATGGGCTTGAGCGGCGTCTCGCGGCGGTACTTGAGTGGTACCACTTGCTGCGCTCGCCTCTGCAGTCCCCGCACCACATCCTCATACTTGTCCAGAGCCTTCTCCTGGTCCTGTAAGAGCGGCACAGCACCAGGTAAGGCCAGGACTCAGGACCACGACCCAGGAGGAGCCCGAGGTGGGCACTGGATGCGGTCTGCCCAGATCCAGGGAGGTGTGGAGACCTGTACCCAGTCTGGCAGGGTACCTCACAGCTGCCACTCACATCCAGCTCCCGGAGCAACAGCTCTAGCTGATACCGGTCTTTGAAGTCAGGGCTGTATTTCTGGTTCAAGTCTGAATCCACCTTGTGTAGCAGCTCCTGGGCATCCTTGATGTCTTTGTGAAACTGAGGGAGACGAGAAGACACCATCACAGATGGAAAGCTACCACAAGCACCCTGACGTCTGGCTACGGCTGCATGCTTATCCCCTAGGTGGGCCTGAGTGTCCCACTCACCCTAAATCTATGATATGACCTGTTTGAGCCTGTTAACTCCCTCTTCAGCCTGGCTCCTCAGGGGGGAAAAGCTGGCTCCCCAACATCCCACTTGTATAGATCTTTAGATGCCACTAAGTTCAGGCTTTCTGTTGGTGTGCCAGGACTGCCCTGACAAGACAGGTACTTTACGGACATCTACCCCTGTGAAACCACGTGGTGTGAGTGTACTTTGTGGGTTTGCACAATAATAAAGCCACCCATAATGCACTTCTCAGAAGCTAGCTGTACTGTTTAGCAGCATCTAACCATGCTTTAATTCTAACCCTTGCTAACTACCCCCTCTTCTTGTTCTGGAAAGTTCCCTCACCCAGTTTTTGGTTCATCAACTCTTGACTCGTTTATTTCAGCCATCTCCTCAGCTGAACACTCGGACTGGTGCCCTGAGGAGGACTTTTGGACTTTTGTGAAATTCTGTGTCACTCAGATACTCCAGCAAGAGTCCTGAGGTACCCTCTGAGTTCAAGTTTCAGTCTTAAGACCCTAGATCAAGTGTGTGGACACTGTCGTCCTAGCCACTTGGGAGGCTGAGGCAGGAGGATCACCAGTTTAAGTTTGTCACTTAGTAAGACGGTCTTCCAACATAAGGTAAAGAGGTGCTGGGAATACAGCTTAGGGGTGGGGCCTGACCTGGCCTCTGGGAGGCCCTGGGAAGGTGCGAGGGAAACCCTGCATTATGGCGATTACCTACAGTTCTTACTGTTTCCGTGAAAACACAGTGTCTATGAATAGATGTCCATGTAAACAGGTGCCCACCTGGACGGCAGGCAGCTGCTTGGCCACAAGAATAAAAAGTGCAGAAACATAGACACATGCTGCGCTGTGTCCAGGCTGTCATGCTTAACGAGAAAAGTCAGACACACGAGGGCAAGAGACATGGTTCTGTATCTCTGATGCTCACTCTAGCTAATACCAGGCAAATCCCGAGACAGGTCAGAGGTCATCAGGCTGGTGTGTGTGTGTGTGTGTGTGTGTGTAGGGGGTAGGCACTCAGTTTCTATCTGTCTGATAAGAAAGTTCAGCAAGCAAGGTGAGTTTGCCTTTTATTGTTGATATAACAAGTGGTCCAGTTGTAAAAATGAGCTAGGCATAGTGGTGCTACTCAAGAAGCTGAGACAGGAGAATGGTTGAGAGTTTGAATGTAAGGACAGTCTGGACTATATATTGAGAATTTGTCTCAAAAAGAGGCTGGTGGTAGGAATGTTAGTTTTCTTGAAAAGGGGTCTAAAATAGCAAGTTATGTTTTGTATAACTCAGTAAAATTAAACCCAACAGGTGGAGTGGAGGCAGGAGGATTGGGGGTCAAGTTCATTCTCTATTACATAGAGAGTGGTTAGCCTGGGCTACATGAGATCCTATGTCAGAAAATCAAAACCTTAGGCTAGTGAAATCTCACAGCAGAGAAAAGTGCTCATGGCATTAACACAATGACCCGAGTTGAGTCCCCTGATGCCATGGTGGAGAGACTCACTCACGGCAAGTTGTCCTCTGACTTCAACGCGCACGAGAGGGGCTCTGTGGGCACCCAGGAGCTCCTGAACCCTATCACGTGCCTGGAGCCAGGCAGGAACCTACTTGGTGGTAGTCTTCCATGTACTTCAGGTGGCTCTCCTCACAGATGAGCAGGTTCAGGTACTCCTTCCACTCTGCGTGCACGGCCTCCATGTGTGCCTGCCGGAAGAGAGACCAGTCACCGCAGCCCAGGTGCCTGGGCGGGCAGGAGAGGCACTGAGAGGAAAGCATGTGAGGAGGGCAGAGAATGGAAGGCATCTTCTCTACGAGGGGAACAGACACCTCAATGGAGTTCCTCCCTGGATGCTCAGCTGTCAGCAGTTGGTCGCCTTCAGTGTGGAGTTTGTTAATTCTTTCTTCTTTGGCCTCCAGGTTCCGGTTGATGAAATTCTGTCAGGAAGCAGGTGGGGTCAGCACCTAGCTTCGTGCCCCTGTGTCCCACTCTGGACTTGCACCCGGCCCTGTGCCCACCTCGTACTGGCGCCGGCGGCTGGGGTAGTCCAGGTTACGGTCGCTCCAGTCGTACTGCATACGGCCCTTGGCTTGCTGGTCTAGCCAGTACAGTTCGTTGGTGCAGCGCTGCATGTAGTCCTGCAGGGAGCTCAGGTGCTGCTGCCGTGCCTGTGATGCTGCCTGTGGGGTGAGAGCAAGGTGAATATGGAACTAGCTTGAACTGGATTGAACTGGCTTCCCTCCCTGCCTGCCTCCTACAGTGTCCACTCTGCTACTTCTCAGCCAGGCCCCCGTGGAAAAGTCACCTGATCCTCTGCAACATACACTTGCAGGTATTTATTGAGCACCACGTAGATGTGTAGCCTGGTTTTAGGCACCGAGGACAAACCAGTGAACAAAGAGAAAAGAGCCCTGTGGGACTGACGTCGCCTAGAAGCGTCAGTTTGCCGTCTGGCACACAGTCAGCACTCAGTAAACACCAGCCATGTCTTCTACATTTGCTTTTTTATCATTATTTATTTCTTTATTCACTTGAGTCAGGGTCTCATGTAGCTCTGGCTGGCTTCAAACCTGTTATGTAACTGAGGATAACCCTAAACTCCTATCTTGCCTCTTCTCTCAGGTTCTAGGATGACAGTGTGCACCCCCAGGCCTGGGCTTTATTTGGCACCAGGGCTTCATGCCTATTAGGGCAAGCACTTTCCAAACCAAGCTGCATCTCAGCCCCTTACGTGTGCTTCTAGGAGCATCTGGAGGAACCGAGAACTAGGAAGGGTTAAGGAAGGCTAGGGGACTTCTGGTTTGTTTGGTAGAATAAGAATGATAAGCACACATGTCATACATGTAGGTACTTGTGCACACACATGCCTGGACCGTGTTCAAAGTGCATGGGATCTGCTTGGCATGCAACAATGCCACATAAAGAACTGAGCACAGCTTAGCGTAGCTCAGATGGCAGAATGCTGACCTAGATAGAACACACAAAGCCCTGGGTTCCATCCCTGGCATCACAAACCACTATGGTGACACTGGAGCATACTGTCACAATTAGAGGAGTATGTCCCAGCCCATAAGCCTTCTGTCCTATCCCGACTCCCCGGGCTTCTCACCAGCAACTTCTGATACTTGGCTTGGAGTTCGCTGTTCTGCTCCTGTGGGCAGAGTCGAGGGCTGAGGTTAGACCAAGTGTGTCCCCTCTCTGCCCCACACCTCCATAAAGACTCCACCACATACACACCTTGTCCTTGGCAAGGTGGGGCCCGATGGCTTTGACTTCATTGTGGAAGATGTTGTGTTGCTCCACCTGGCTGTCCACCAGGGGAAGGTCAGTCCCAAAGCTCTGGCTGCTCAGCTTGTCCTGGTGGGTAGGTGGAGAGACACCAAGACAAAGGTATGGCTTGGGGGTAGACCTGCCCTAACCCTGGAAGCATGGGCTGTTGGCCCCCCGGGGGGGAGTAGGGGGATGCTTTTGCCCTCACTTCTCCAGATGGAGTGGTGGCAGGCATCTCTCTGGGCCACTGCTAATGCTCCTGCATCACACATGCCATCCTTTAATCTCACAGTGACTGTGGGTCCCTGGTCACTGTTTTCACTTTAAAGATAGACATGTAAAGGGAAGTGTCCCTGCCCCAAGGTTGCACTGCTAACAGCTGCAGAGACATGCCACAAAGACACCCAGCTGTGATTGCCACAAGCTTCTCCAGCCTACCCACAGAGCCTTGCAAGGTCACTAGCAAGGTAGGCATGAGGGGGCATGGCATAGCTAGCAGGCAATGAGGTCTGGCTGTGTGACTCCAGGCTGGGTACTGTCCTTCTCTGCGCCCCACTGTTCTCTCTTATACAATTTCAGAAGACTTCATAATAGTGTCCCCTACTTAGCAGGGCCGAGGTGCTGAGAGACACCCCTGCTCCAGGCCATACCAGCTTCTCATCCACCAGGGCATCCCAGTTGACCTTCGGGTCAGCCTCCTTCACTGCCAGGCTGTACATCTGCTTGTGTTTTCCCCGCAGGTTGGTCACACGCTCTTTCAGCTGGCGGATGCTGTGTGTGGGATAAGTTACCATATTAGTAGTTGTCATGGAAGCCTTGGCTGGGGCTTCAGGTCCGTGTCCTGGAGGACAGGGGACAGTGGCCGTGGGCAGCGGACTAACTCTGAGTCCCGTTATTCTTCCTCTCCGTGTTCCCCAACCTTCCTTCTCTACTGTTGTCTGAAGGGCTACTATAGAAGGTTTTGGAAGAAGTGGGCAAGACCACTGCTCACTGGAGCACAAACCCAGCACAGGCACAGGCAGGACTGTGTCATATAATGACAAGCACAGGGGACACACAGCATGGAAGAACCCCTGGCCCATGGGGTGCTGGCCCATGGGGAGCTGCAGTGTGACCATAAGCTCAGGAGACACGATGGCTAGCCATGGAGTCCTGAAGCAGTAGGACCGTCAACTCCCAGAGCCTCCGTCTTCAGCCACAGCCTGGCTATTAAGTATAACTTAAGGCCTCTGGTGTGCATCTTTGGTGTCCACCTGCTCTGTGTAACCCTACAGGAAAGAGGGGTCCTGAGGGCTCTCCAGGCCTCTGCCTAGATCCCAGCCTAGCACGCTCACTGGGGACCACACAGAGAAAGGACTTACTCCTCGGCGATCATGTCCCCTTGTGGGTGCTTCATGTGTTTGGCGATGGCTGAATCTGCCTCCAGCACGTACAGCAGCTTTTCTGAGTCTGACACATTCTGCAGGGTCGCGTCCCGGTGTTCAGGGAGCTGCCCCTCTTGCATCCGGGCCAAGTCCTGAGAAGGAAAAGAAGGGGAAACAGCAGAGACTCAGAGTCCATCGTGATGCTTGAGGGGCAGGGCCAGCTGGGGGCTCCTCTGGCTTTGTCCAAACTGGTTCTCACCATCCAGCTGTGCACCGAGACACAGGAGTAAACAATTTCACTGGTGCCTAGGCATGGCTCTGCCTGTCTGGTGTTCATAACCCAAGGAGACAGCCCACAAACAAGCTGATGGGCACCCCACAGGCACCAGAGAGGGGACAAGGGGACCCACATTTGCTCCAGAGCTCAGGGAGGCACTTCTCAGGTGCTGACCTAAGCTAGGATGAAGGACAGAAGAGAAGTGTATTCTAGGCCGAGGGAACAGCCTGTGCAAAGGTCCTGAGGAATGACAGAGCAAGCCATATTTGATGGACCAGTAAGAGACTAGTGGGGCCAGGGATAGGAGGGAGACCAGAGCAGAGTAAGGACTGTTCACATGACCTGTGGACCCAGTGCACGGGAATCTAAGGAGGAGCCAATGGCACAGCTCCTTTTATGCCTAAATTGAGGCTTCCAGGAGCCATGCAGCTGGCCGTCAGCATTGGGGCGAGCTGGAATTTCAGGTGTTGTGTGGCAGTGCCTGGTGAGCTGGGCAACTGAAGGGCTGGCCACGGTGGTCATAGAAGGAAAAGTTCACAGAGGCAACTAGAGGGCGTCAGATCCCCTGGAGCTAGATTTACAGGCAGTTGTAAACTGCCCATCATGGGTGCTGGGAACCAAACCCTGGTCCTCTGAGCGAGCAGCAAGTGCTGTTAATCCTTGAGTCATCCCTCCAGCCCCAGGACAGTGTGTCTAGACATAGTCTGTCTACCCCAGCAGCCATGAAGCCTGGCTGTGGTTTTAGCACCAAGCTGGTGTCCAGGGATGAATTCCTAGGAGTCTCAGAGTTCATCAGCGGAAGTGAGGATATCAGTGAGTTAGGCTGAAGGCAGGATAAAGCAACACCGGGGTGCCCAAGGCAGTAAGGCCTCCTGCTGGCTGGCTTTGGGGTTCCCATCTCTTCCTGCCTTCAGAAGAGGAAAGTTGAGGCTGGGAAGCAGTTCTGTGTGCAGGACCTTGTCTAACAGGGGCAAGGGTCTGGATTCTGTCTGAGCAGCACAGAAACCAGAAGAGAGAAACTGGGCTGGGGATGCCTCTCAGCAGCAGAAGTAATTCCACCAGGAAGATGAGATTGGAGAGAAGCATACACAGTGATGGGGGCGGGGCTGGGGTGGTGGGGAAACCGTGATCATGGGCATGGGATTCCATTAAGTGAAAAGTCCTCAATAGGTAGACCCAAGGGCAGGAGGCAGAAAGGCATATGCTTGGCACGGGGCTAGGGAAGGTTGTGAGTAGAAACGGCAGATAGAGACACCCATCTGTTAGACTACCACGAAGCTCTGCTGAGTCCTAAAAATACTGGATGGCACACGGGACCACACACACATGTAAGGTGTAAAGCAGATATCATGTTTATGTTTATATGTGGGAGGGAGGCTGTGGTGGTGAATGAAGGTGAGCTAGGCACTGGATGGGCCAAGGAGAAGAATCAAACTCAACGTCAGCCGCCAGTATATAGCAAGACCTTATTTCAAAAAACAAAGGGAACTGGGGTTGAAGAGATGGCTCAGTGGTTAAGGCCACTGGTTGCTCTTCCAGAGGACCTGGGTTCAGTTCCCAGCACCCACACAACTCACGGGATCTCTCAGTTTCTGTGGATCTAAAGCCCTCTTCTGGCCTCTGCGGGTGCAAGGTTTGCATGTGATACACCAACACAGATACAGGCAAAACACCCAGACATACAAATAAATCTCTAAAAACAAGGAACAAAACTCAGGAAGGTTCCTGATGGGGTTGCTGAGTGGGTAGGGCACCTGCCACCAGGCTGATGAGCTGAATTCAATCGCAGGAACTACACGGTAGACAGAGAGAACTAACTCCTACAAACATGTGCCTTGTGATCTTCATACATGTGCCAGGGTGTGAGCACACACAACAAACAAACAAACAATTTTAAAACAAACAAAAGGAGGAAGGACAAGGAAAAAGAATCAGATCCAGTTACATCGTCAGTTCAAAGCCTGCCTGTGCTTCATGGGCCTGTCTGAAAGAAGGAAGAGGAAGAAGACAGAGGCAAGAACAAGGAGGTGCAGCCCAGTAGCAGTGTGTGTGCTTAGCAGGTGAGACCTTTGGTTCCATCCTGAGGACTGGAAAAGTAAGAATAAAAACAGAAATGTCTAGAGGAAAAAAAGGAGGGATGGGTAGAGAGATGGCCCAGTGCCAGGTGCACAAGGACTCGCTCCTTGTGGATGAGGAGATGGGATCCAGGCTTCCCGTCCATGGCTACCCGGGGAGCTGGAGCAGGATGGGAACCTGACTCTCCCAATGCCCTGGAGCTGAGGCTGTGGGGTGGAAGGCCAGTGGGCCAGGCATCGCTGACCTGGGGAAGGCAACACAACAAGCTTCCTGTGTTGAGCAGAATATTATCTTCTCAGTCACTGGCTGACCCAAGGCTACCTGGGCCTCACAGTGTCAAAGATTAATGTTTCAGAAGCAAAGTCTGTTAATCATTACTGAATCTTACTGGTGAATCTGGGGTGGGAACGTATCTGACTGAGATGAGGAAACCAGCTTGGGGGACACTGGGTGGGTGGCTGAAGACTTGAGTCAGCCAAACTAATCGACAATGAGAGAGGCGGGATAGGGAGGGGTCACTCCTAAGGGGTGAGCACCAAAGGCTTTCTAGAAAATTCCTAACCAGGTATTCAATCCTGCCTAGGTGACTATCTACCAAAGCACAGATTCACAGGGGTGAACTCATAGATGGAGGTCATTTCCAGGGTCTTTCTATGACTTAAACCCTGCTAAAATGGTCCTTCAGGCCAGAGGAACTAATAGGGCCGGTGCATGACAGGCTCACTGATGGACAGGAAGGAGAGCAATGTGGTCCAGTGTGGGCACGGGGCAGTGTTGGTGGACGAGCTACAGGGAGCACTCCATTCATCCTTCAGGATGTCTGTAGCTTCAGACATCTGCACATAGGGCATGACACTGAAAGCTCTGTGCATAGGAATATGCAAGTCACATAACACAGACACAGAGTAGGGGAGTGGCTGGGAAGAGGGAGCAGGGTGAGGGGCTCCCGGGGAATGGGGATGATGCCACATTGTACGTGTGACCCTTTAAGCAGTTCAGCTCATGTTACTCAAGTATCTCTCACCAATTTAAAACATGGAAAGTTCAGGAAAACATTTGGGTAATATAATGATACTTTCTACAAACAGAAGAAAAAGAAAGGAAGGGGGAAGAGGGAGCCAGAAGAATGGACAAAGGGAAAGGATGACTTGGCCCAGGTGCTCTTCAAAAAGCAGCTGCTGTTTTTTCAACTTTGTTCTGTTGAAATTAAGAAGCAGCTCAGAGCCAGATGGTGGTGGTGCACGCCTTTGATCCCGGCACTTGGGAGGCAGAGGCAGGCGGATTTCTGAGTTCAAGGCCAGCCTAGTCTACAAGAGTGAGTTCCAGGACAGCCAGGGCTACACAGAGAAAAAACTGTCTTGAAAAAAGAAAAAAGAAAAAAAAGAAAAAATGAAGCAGCTCAGGTTGTCATGTTGCTCAGTGGTTATAGCACCTGCCTAATGTACACTGGGCTCTGTCCCCAGCACTGTACACACACATGCTCACGTGCACACACACACACACACACACACACACACACACACACACACAAGCACACATGCATCCACAGGCAGGCTGTTACTGTTTTAGTCATCTCCCCAGCAGACAAAGCCAGCCTGAACCTGAACCTGCATTCTCTCTTTCTCTCTCTCTCTATCTCTCTCTCTCTCTCTCTCTCTCTCTCTCTCCCTCCCTCCCTCCCTCCCTCCCTCCCTTCCTTCCTCCCTTCCTCCCTCCTTCCCTCTCCCTTTCCCTCTCTCTGTCTATCACACACACGTGCACACGCACACACATGTACCAATGTACACATGACAGAAGGTGGAACATACCCTGAAGGCTGAGGGCTGGTGGATACCTCTGAGGATGGATTCTATGGGATTTTAGTTTCCCACAACACATTGTTTATTTGTCCTTAAATGTTAATAACGAGCACACACTATTCGTGTTGTGAGGAAAAACAGACACGTCACAACCAGATGACTTTCATTTAGGAAAGAAAACAAACAAAATACCATTGTTTGGTGCCAGGAGAGGGGATAGCAGAAAAAAATCCCAGAGGTGTGTTGGGAGGGGCCGGGTACTCTGAGAGGTGATGGGTATAGCCTGCGGATGACTGCTCAAGGATCCCAGGTAGGAGGAAGGTGACCACATTTCTCCAGTCCCTGCAGGGCCATCCTGGGCCAAGACCTCCCTGACTTCCTGACCCCAGTGGCCCTACTTGCCACCTCCACCCCCACCCTATCCTCTAGGTACTCTGGGCTGTCTGCAGACTGGCCCTAGGATTGCACACATGGTCTCCCAGAGAAGGCTGTGGAGGCAGAAGCAGCCACAACAGTGGGGCCTGGTGGATGGTGATTTCCCAACCCTTGGTCCCACACTGTTCAGGGCTGGCTCTTGGTCACCTGGTGACTAAGATGCCAGACAAAGCATAGCTCCTGGCTACACTTGAGTTCCATACAAACAACAAGCCACACTAGAGCATGAGTGTGGTGGGAACAGACCAGGGCCCACTGACACTCAGGGACACTGTGCTCTGAGATTCGGATGTGGCCTGGCTTTCCTGCTTACTTTCTTTGCCCAGTTTAACAGTTCCATGTACAGCCACTCCTGGGGCCAGCTGTCCCTGACTAGTCCCCAGTTCTTTTAGCAACTCATCCAGAAGGTCAGAAGAGGACTTGCCTAGCGTGCCTGATGCCGATGCCCTGGTTTCACCCCCAGCACTGGGATTCCAGAGGGAGGGGAGAGAGAGAAAATAGGAAGTGATATGTATTCTCCAGCAAAGGAGGAATTGTCCAGGTATTGGAGGTGTGCTGGGACAATGCCCCTGGTGTCCGAATGGGACCTGCTAGGTCTCCTGGAGCCAGTGACACCCTGACTAGGTGAGTGCTTTTACCTTCTGAGAGGGAGTTATACAGTGGAGAGATAACTCAGTGAGTTCAAGTGCAGATCCTAGCCGAGGTTAGACCCCCTAAGGGTTCTCCTCCACAAGTGGAAGCTCCACCCAGGGAAGCTTCACCCAGGAGGAGTGTTTCATCTTCCTTGAGGACTTCGTAAGCCAAGGAACAGTTACTAGGTTACCAAGTCACCACCATCAGGTTTTCTTCCAGTGCAGGAACTCAGCACCCCTGAGTCACTGGGCTGGGTGGGTTCTTTTCCTCAGCCATAATGAGGCTAAGGACTGCAGGTCTCTAGATGCCAAGAGCTGTGCTTGTAGCAACCACAAAGACTCTGGATGTGGGTGAGCCTAGAGACTGTGTTCCTGGGTAAAGACCAAGATGGAGAAGGCCACAGTAGTTTGGAAAGCTGGTACTCACACTGTGCATCTTGGCCTCGGTGTCCACAATGTTCCTTTCCACCTGGTCCGCATTCTTCTGCAGCTGCTCAATCAGATCCGAGAGTTCCTTGTTGGAGATGCTGTGGACAGAAGGAGCAGGTTGCTGAGACTCAGGGTCAGCCCAGCCTCCAGCCTCCCAGGATGGTCCCTCTCTAAGCCCCAGACAGGACCTGCCTACCCAGCCAGATTTCCAGGAGCTAGCCTGTCCCCACAGGATGAAGCCACTAACACACAAAGAGTGCACAGGGCAGGGGTATCAGCCTTTACTTTGTCCATTGGGCTTAAAGATCCTATTCTGCCATGCTGTCAAAACATGAGACTTTTGTTCTTTCCACTGGAGTTGGCCTCTCTGTGTTGGCTGGCGTCCACCTACTAACTCAAGCCATTCAAGCTGGAACTGGGACAGATGAGGAGGACCCAGCTCTTCCTGTGGCACTTGGAGAGTTGAAGCATGTAACACTTAACACACAGTTGAAGTCTGTGAAATTGCTTTGAGTATTAATGGCAGTCCTTTGGGTTCTTACTGCAGGCACTGCCAATGCACATGGTCCAGTAAAGAAGCAAAAACATTGAGCATAGACTCTCCGTGCTGCCCTGGCTGTCTCATGCAAAGAGATGGTCAGTCAGACAGCAGGACTGCCTTTACGCCAGCTCTGTCTCCTGCACTCCACAGACACCTTGAATAAACTGCATGACAGCCACAGCTGGTTGTCATGGCTCCTCAGGGCAGCCGGTGTCAGAACTGTTTGAAATAGTTTTGCATTAGACTTTTCGATGTCACAAACCTCAGTGAACTCAAGATGACCCTAGAACGATTTCTACCCAAGCCAGAGGAGGGTCATGGTCACTGATTTTCTATCAGGACTGTGGTGATTGGTGCAAACAGGAACCTTCATTTACATGCAGGGTGTGCTGTGTTTGGTGAAACAAGAATTTTGATTTGCATGCAGGCATGCTGTGATTGGCACAGATGCTTCTTTTGCCTATACAAGCAAGGGCTGCCTCACTCCGGGAATTGGCTGGAAGGTTCCCTTCTGTGACGCCTTCTCTGAGACTGTCAGTTTGGGTATCACTGTGAAAGCGAGGAGCCCTGGACCCCAGCAGCCCTGACATCAGAAGGGGTTAAAGCCACAGAATGGTGATCAACAATGACAAAAGGAAGTGTGAAGCCACAGAGACCTGTAGTGCTAGGCCATCAGAGGCTGAGGAATTCTGGTTTTTGAGGCCTGCTGGAGAGGTAGAACATTTTTAGCAGCTTGAGAGTCCCAGTGGCCAGGCCTGCCTGAGTTGGAATATGGCTGAGCCTGATGTGGTACAGCTTCTCATTCCATCTACCTGGGAGGCTGAGGTAGGAGGATCACACATTCAAAGCCTGACAGGGTTACATAGTAAGTTCAAGGCTGGCTTGGGCAACTTAGCGAGACCCTGCCTCAGAATAAAAACCCAAAAGCAGGCTAAAGATCAGGTCAGTGGTAGAGCATCTGCCCTAGCATTTACATGGCCCTAGGTTCTATGTCCAGAATGGTGAAAACCAAAAATGAAAAAAGTTCCATAACACTTGTAGGGCTAAAGGTCCTGGTACCGGAGGCCTGCACAAGGCTGGGAACTTTGGCTGGCTGTCCCTGCAGCTGCTCCTACCTGTGATCGCAGCCAATGTCTGTCAGTCACCCAGGGATCGGATCGCGCCTCATTAATGCTAAGGCCTCACCCTTGAACAGCTCCTCCCCCACCCACAATTTCAATAGAGCAGAAGACCTGGCTGGCAGGCTGGTAACAATGTAACAGGTGCCAGCCAGTGTGCCAAGTTCAGTATAAGCCTGGAGACTTAATACATACAGCACTAGTTCACCCATTGAAAATATACACTTGGTGGATTTCAGGATAGACTTTCACAGCCATCGCCACTGTCTAACTGAAGAATGTGTTTGCCATCCCCAAACCCCATTCCCGTTAGCAACTGCTTCCGACCTCTCTATCCCCTCTCCTCCTGGCAACCGCCTCTCTACCTGTGTGCATCTTATACTTGACATTGTACCTGCAGCCCTTCATGGTTGGCTTCTTCTAGTGTCTGGGAGACACATCCCTGTCACAATCTTTGTGACAACTCTGCTTCTTCCCCAGCTGAATAATATCCCATTTTATAAATGGGTTCCGAAAAAATGTGGATGAGTTTTGGATCTTGGTCAGAATGTCCAGTAAAGAGAGGCTACAAAGAAAGGTAGGTCCTGGGTGCATCCTTTGGGCTAGGCAGGGGTAGAGGGCAAGGAGCAGGGGCACTAGATCTTCAAAGTGATCCCCTCATCCGGGAGTGACTGAGGGTCCTATGCACTGCCACAAACCCCGGAGTCCAGGCTGCCAGGGCCTAGGATACTGCACACTATCACTGTGTTTCTCAGGTTCTCCTGGGGACCTGGATATCCCCAGTGGCTGGAGACCAGCATGCCAGATACTGACGAGGTGAGCAAAGCTGGGAGCAGAAATGATAGCAGCAAAGGCAATTATAACTGCGACTGCCCACCTCCTCACCTTGCCCAAGGGCCTGCCCTGTGTCAGGCCAGGGCAGCGGGCTGATGGTTCACAGTGAACAAAGTCCAGGCTACCTCTTCTACAGAATCAACCAAAAAAGCAGCATTTTCCCAAAGAGAGGCCCAGGAACCCTCATTCTATAAGTCATTCACGGACTGACCGCTGTCAGTTTAGGCAGCTAAGAAACCCTCCGCCACCCAGATGAAGTCACAAGCCCATACACGGCTCTGAGAAGCTGCCCCTGACTGAGATGAGCCGAGAGGGATCAGAATGGCGGAGTTCATGCAGAAGCTGGTTTGGAGGGATAAGCTGAGCTTCCAGAGAGGCCTGGCGAGGGCCCAGCCAGCTTTTCTGCTCCTCAGCTGGGCAGACTAGGAGAAGGAAGCCCCTGCTCTCTGCTCTCCTTGACAGTAACCAGCAGCCCGTCAGCCGCATCTGGAGATGGAGAGACTCTCCCCAACATCCACCTGCCTGACGAGCCACTGTTAGGAGCCTTCCGGCCTCGCCTCAGGAAATGTGCCCATGTGCTCAGCCAGCCTGTCGCAGGTTGGTCACTTGTGGGACTCCATCACTGTCCCAGCAGAGCAGGATGGGACTCTGAGCTTGGAACAACCAAGAGGGGCCAGCTGGAGCTTGGACAGTTGCAGGCAAGAATTATGCCTTCATCCCCGGGAGTTTCAGTTTCTCTACCTGTTGAATGAGGATGAGCACAAAGGCATCCTGGTTGTCTGGCATTGGCTGAGTCACTGGCCAGGCATCAGTCAGTACCACCTCTGTACCATCCTCACACCAAGACTTAGGGAGGCCTGCATGGAAAGTTATGGATGAGATAAACAAGGCTTGCCAGGCGGTGGTGGCACACGCCTTTAATCCCAGCACTTGGGAGGCAGAGGGAGGCGGATTTCTGAGTTCGAGAGTTCAAGGCTAGCCTGGTCTACAGAGTGAGTTCCAGGACAGCCAGGGCTACACAGAGAAACCCTGTCTCGAAAAACAAAAAACAAAAAACAAAACAAAACAAAACAACAACAACAACAACAACAAAAACAAGGCTCAGGGGCGTCAAAACACTTCCCCGGAGTCACACAGCTTGTGAACAGAGAGCAGCAGTTCTCCACCTTGAGCCGACTGCTACCCAGATGGATGCTGTGAATGCCACATGACCCAACACAGGGCAACAGCACACATCATGGTAACAATAGGCGCCAATACTGACTTTCCGAGTGCCAGGGTCCTACTCCCATCTGACCTTATCTTCTTAGAACCCTACAATTAGCATGATGGGGAACCATGTTATTATCCCAACTTTATAGATGTGGAAAATGAGGAACAGAGAGGTTAGGTAATCTTCCTCAAGTCACACAGTAATTACCCGACAGAGCCAGGATTCCAATTGAGACAATCCCCAGAGTCCACACCCTTGACATCTCCATTTGACAGTCGTGTGAGCCTTGTAGCACACAGCACATAGTTAATAGACTGGTTTAAGTCATGTGCTCAAAACTGCCACACCTTTATCCACTTCAAAATGTTGTGATAATAATAGAGTAAGGAAAAGCTGTATCAGTTGCTACAAGGACACGGGGAAATCCCCCTGCCTCATTAGCCGCTGGCAAAAATGTGAAATGGTTCAGAGATGTGGAAAAAGGTAAACACATAAGTAAACCAGGTGTGGCCCCCATGTTGCAATCCCAGACCTCAGGAGGCAGGGCTGCAGTGTCAGGAGTTTAAGGCTACATAATTTGGGGCCAGCCTGGGCTATCTGAGGCCCTGTCTTTAAAGGGGTGGGGGAAAGCTAAACTAGAAAGATGGCTCAGTAAGGATCTGAGTTCAGATCCCAGTCCCCATGAAAAAGCTGGCGTGGTACCACACACCTATGTAACCCCACCACTGAGGAAAATTCCAGCAAGAGAGAGAGAGAGAGAGAGAGAGAGAGAGAGAGAGAGAGAGAGAGAGACAGAGAGACAGAGAGACAGAGAGACATTCAGGTTCATTAAGAGACCCTGTCTCAGTGAAACAAGGCAGAGTGCTAGAATACTCAAGGTGGATTCCTGTGACTACCTACACACACACACTCATACACATACTCTCACACACACACACACACACACACTCACTCACACACACACTCATACACACTCACACACACTCACACTCACACACACTCATACACACTCACACACACTCACACTCACACACACTCATACACACTCACACACACTCATACACACTCACACCACAGAATAAAGTGTGGTTGCTCACACTAGTGATTCCAACACTCAGGAGGTAGAGGCAGGAGGATCAGGAGTGCAAAGTCATCCTCCAACATATAGCAAATTGGGGACCAGCCTGGGCTACATAAAACCCTGTCTCATAAACACACAAACAAAAACCATACAAACAAACTAGATGTGCCCATGCCTTTAATCCCAGCACTTAGAAGGCAGAGGCTGGTAGATTTCTGTGAGTTCAAGGATAGCCTGGTCTACATAGTGAGTTCTAGGACAGCCAGAGCTACACGGTGAGATCCCATCTCAAACAAATAAATAAAGCAACAGCTGAATTTAGACTTGCCTAGCCCAGTGAGTCCTTACTTCTGGGTCTAAACCCAAGAGAGAGTTAATATGGCTTCTGTCTGCCAGGTGCTATTCATAACATATGAGAATTTGAAACAACTCAAATGTCTACTGAACAAAGAGCAGATAGGTAAGATATGATCCATTGGCTCAACTAAAATACAGGGGAGGCTCTGACACCTGCTTCAGTAAGGATGAACCTTGCTGACAGGACGCCCCGGGAACGGTGCCAGGGAAGGAGGATCAGAGAGTGAGTGGATACACTGATGTAAAATCAGAGTGGAGGAAATCCCTGGAATGAAAAGCAAATTAGATGAGGCTGGGACTGGCTCAGGAGAGGGTTCAGGAGTGCTAAGGATGGCGTGTGTTGGGAGGGGGGTACTGGGGATTGGGGGTGATAGAATGTTCTAGAATTACTTGTGCAGTTGACTGTACACAGCTACGAACACACTAAACCTGGGGAGTCACGTCCACTGAGTGAGTTGCAGAGTCAGAGCATTTTGCCTCATGAATGAGCTTTCTAAAGAGATCGGCTGGATGGGTACAGCAGTGCACATCTGTTCCCAGAGGCTGAGGTATGGGATTATTGCAAGTCCAAGGCCAGCCTGGATCAGAATTCCCTGGCTACACAGGGAATTCTAGTGTAAGATTGTCTCAAAAAAAAAATCAACAGATAAATAACAAGAATCATTAGAGTGAGTCTGGGGTGTGGCTCCCTAATTGGCAGCTGTTGAACTCTGGCTTGCTGCCATGGCAGCCTTGAGCAAAAATACTGGCAGTCAAATTGCCAAATGGATTGCCCTTCATGAGAGGACTAGCCGTCTAGAACAGTCCGTAGCCACCTTTAGAGAACCACACATCGACCAAAGCAGAAGCAGTACACTCCAGCCTTTTGCTATCTCAAGCTTCAGCAAATTGGAGCTCACCTGAAACCTTGTATAGCCAGGTAGAAGGATGCACTTCCTGGATGGCCTAGCAGAGGGATTGCTGTGATTGGTGCAAACACCACCTTTATTTGCATGTGAGAGGCTGTGATTGGTGCAATCTCTCTCTCTCTCTCTCTCTCTCTCTCTCTCTCTCTCTCTCTCTCT